>NC_071122.1:26062500-26105000 GCF_024256425.1 Clarias gariepinus
CAGGTAGTTATTGGAGACTCAGGTAGACTTGTAGGAAATTCCAGTCCTGAACTATCAAGTCCTCAGAGAAACAGCTGTCAACACCAGTCGAGGCCAGAACCGTCTTCTAGGTAGAGTAAAACCATCCCCAGACACCAGACGCATCCCAAAGAGACACAAGGGGGCATCCATGTGACAAGATTTCCAACCAGAAGCGAGGCACCAGGATGGGTCAGACAGGTCCGGAAGGCAGAGGGAGTCTGGATCACTCGCAGCTCAGGAACGACATGTTTAGATTAAGACCAGCGTACTTGTGTTTTAAGGAGACGTCCTTTCTGTCATAATAACTCTATTATAATATTATAACAGCAGCATTATTAATAATTAGCGGAATGACTGTAGTGATGCAGAAAAGCTACAGTATTTCTGTCGAAAATGTGATTTAAACAGCTCTGGTAAAGACTGAACACCACGTTTCTCCCCGTACAGATGCATGTGGTTTGATCCGATGGATGCTGATGGTGAACCCTGATCGCAGAGCAACTCTAGAGGAAATTGCAGGCCATTGGTGGCTCAACTGGGGCTACCAACGCCCCCTCCTGGCTGAGAACGAGACGAAAGCAACAATGACGACTTCCACGTCTTCGCAAACGAGCAACTCCGCCCGAATCACTGACTGGCTTCGGAGAACCTCTCGACCTCTGCTGCACAGCGGCTCGAAAATGCGCTGTCTTCTGCGTCCAGGAGGGGGAGTCACAGGAGACACGTCCATCACGCGCCAGCGCTCAATCCGCAGGTCGCGCAAAGAAAACAACGTGTCTCAGAGCATGCAGGAGAACATCGCGCCCCGACCGTTTAAAGGCATCCTGAAGAAACGTGGCAGCTTGAAACAGAAGCTGTGTGGAGAACCGCAGATCCCACCTTTGGAAGAGAAAATGACGAATGCTGTAGTGGCGCCACCTGCAGCCCAGCCTTCACCTCTTCCCCCAGCCCCGCCTCCTCGCAAGGGAATCTTGAAGAAGCCAGTGGAAAGAGAGAGGGAATCGGGTTACTCCTCGTCCACAGAAGGCAGCGACTCCACCCAAACGCCACAACCTGAGCTGTGTACCGCCATGCCACTGCAACAGAAAGGAATCCTTAAACGTAACGGAAAGTTTTCCTCCGGTGGTCTGCAAGAATTCAGGGAGTTCGGCTCCCTGGACCAGCTAGCAGAAACCCTTCCGACAGGGGGCATCAGATCTCGTCCCAGCATTGCCATCAGTGAGGACAGCATTCTTTCATCAGAATCCTTCGATCGGTTAGACCTGCCTGATCGCCGTGAACCTGCAATGAAGGTGGGCCGTCCAGCAGGGGGCCCCATGCGTGGCAGCGTTTCGGCCGACAATCTGCTGGACATGAAGGAAAGCAGGCAGGAGTTATGGGATACGGACAAGATGGGTGAAAGGAAATTCTGTGACGCAGACTGTGAGACGTGAACAAAGTCCCGTGTCTGTGTGGAACAGCGCACACATGAGCTGAACCTCTCGATACAAACTTGTTCAAACCCGACAAGTCCGTTTCAGGACATGTTCTGATTCTGCACGGAAAAGGACTCGTTGTGGAGACGTCAGTCCTTGTGCAAGGAAGGACAGCTAGCCACAGTTAGCCGAGCGTCCACGAACAGACTTGTAGCAGGCGCGTTCTGCATGACGGACCGGAAACATAAGCCGACTGTAAAGCTAGACTTTAATGCTGGTTTAAGTAAAACTAGATGATTAAAGTTTGTTTCTTAAGTATGTTACGGGTTTGATTTAATTAAATGAAGCACATTTTATTTTTGAGGAAAATGGGGTAAAAAGGGAATGTGTAAGGGTTAGTACGGTACAATAATATTCACCAAGCAGCTGTTATTAGAGAGGTGATGCTCCTTTTAAACAGCATTTCCACAGCATGTGTGTGACATGACTGGGACCGTGTTTCGTGAGATTTAAAACTAAAAATGACCCAAAAGAACCAAAGATGCTGGAAGTACACAGTTAAAAACAAATTTATTCTGCGTAATAATCAGACTACTGAAGCGACCTTTTGGTTTATCTTCTCTAAGATCAGAAGCTTGTAGCTCAGAGTCCACTGGTGATAAGAGGGTTTTATTTTAAAACGACAGTTTGTTAAACTTGTTAACGATTAACCTTTGAGACAGGCGGTTATCAGTCTCACTCTCGGCTGAAACCCCAGACCAGACACAGCTATTTATTGCTTTATGAATTTACTCTGTGATAGGGATTAGTACAAGTAAACAGACTGGGAGACGTTTGTGAAAACAACTGTTTTGTAATCTGTACTCACTAATCGAGGGCCTGTGTAATTTAAATTTGTGAAAAACCTGCTTTTGTTAGAAGGTTTAAGAAAGGAATAAGGACAGACCTGCATTTAGTTGGTTCTGTCCAACTTTCAGCTGTTGCAGAACGTAAAATAATTCTTAAAATGTAATTTGATTTTTTTAAATATAAATTTTATTTTCATGATGATTGTAAATGCCATATTTGACCTGAGTTTATATTTGTTGTTCAAAAAATTGAAGAACTGATGACATTGCAAAACTGTGATGTTTTTTTTTTTTTTTCGCTTGTGTTCCTGTCAGAGACAGTGTGTACACACGCCGAATAAACTCTCTAACACCGCAGGGCAAACTGCAAACACTCTGTACCGATACAGGACCAGTGGGGCAATAAAAACTCACAAACACAAACGCTATTGTTTCCATCTATTCATTTCATATCTACGGCTTGGGTTTAGGATTAGTTTTATAGCTTAAATGATAAAGTCTGATTACTGAAGGGTGCTGAGAAGGCAAAGATCAGAGCCGGAGTTCAGTTTGAACAGGAAGCTCGGTGCACTACTTACCTCTGTAGACGTGTTGGTCAGCTCTACAGCAGACTGCGGTCCTGACTCCCCTGAGGCGGCCTGGAAAGCAGACTGAGGTGGCTAGCTGCGTCCTGATTGATTAATTCTGTCGACTCTTAATTCATACAAATGACATGAACGACATCTTAAAGTGTTTCGGTCCTGAAATGAAACATGGCAGGGAGGAAAGAGAGCGACTTCATCCCTTCTGTCACGTGAAGTGTTTACCAAGTTTAACTCACATTCACCAAAAGAAGGAGATCCTTTAAAAACAGCAGTGCATTATTTAAGCAGAAATATTTATATATATTTATTATATCTTTTGGTTTCCACATTCAGGTTTCACTTTAACCCTCTCATAGCGACATTTGGAAAGCAGCGTTGGTGCAGTGTGCCAAGGACAAATAAGAAATGCAAACCCTGTGCAAAGATATACAAAACTTGAAGGAAATGTGCCACGCAGGCAGTTTAAAACACACACACACACACACACACTAGGAACACTAGGAACATTTGAAACAAGACACATTATACATATATACAAATGCATCTTAGTGAACCTAAAGCTTTCTGAACCCCAGAACTGAAAAGCAGCGTTTTAGTTAACTTAGCTACAGTCATGGTGTGTTAAAGGGGAATGAGGAACAGGGAAATTAAAAAGCAGAGAATTTTCTGAATGTGCAGCTTAGGACTGACACTCCTGATTAAAGTCTATTTGTACTAATAAAAGTATATTTTAATCCTAAACCAGACACTTTGTAGTAGTAATATAATGAGAATTAATTCCATCCCCACCCTTTAATAAGTAACCTAATGTCATAAACGTTATTTGATTTAACTGAATATTTGAACATGTATATTAAACAGCTGGTATGATCTAGTCACCAGAACTAACCTGTGCATGTGTCTGTGTATGAATGTAACACGTGTGCTGCTGATCTCTTTAGTTTGGACGTCCTGCTAGTGAGCTAAAGTGTGATCCACCAGACAGGGTTCTGTATGGCTCGGAGGGGACTGTTTGACTTCAGGAGTGGTAACAGGTGAGTGCGAAGTGCACCGGGCCGGGTCTGGGGGCAGAGTGACCTTCAGAGTCTCCTCCAAGGCGGAGTAACAGTTACAGAGAGACACCTGAGTAGAAAGAAGAAGAAAAGCGTTCATGAGCCTCACGTCGTTTTTAAAATTTAGTTTAAACTAAATCAGTCTCATGATGTGTGAAACGAACCCAAACCAAGCTGCCCCGAGTTACACACCACAACACTCCTTTACACTCATATCCTTAACAACACGGCAGCGTGCGTGTGTGTGTGTGTGTGTGTGTGTGTGTGTGTATTGACAGATGGCTGCTATCCTGGGCCACTCCACCTGCGGTGTTTGCATATTGTGTAGAAAAACACAGATGAGAGCGCAGCGCAAACAACACCAGAGACGAGAGGATGTGAAACTCATGACGATCAGATTCTTTACTATCACACGTTAGCAGCTTTGCTCATGTTTAGAAAGACACTTCAGTCTAATAAATTAAAGTCTCACCAGGTTAGTGTCTAAGAGGCTAGCCATGAGCTGCAGGAGTGTGTCGCAAGACAGCATTCTATCCAGCAGGTTCAGACGCCGAGCTGCAGCAGCCACACAGCTACAGGCGATAACGGAGGGCAGATAGGTTGAAAATGTAAACTCTGCAACACACACACAGACACACACACGTGTTGGTTTACTGCTGAAAAAAAACAAGCAGACACACAAAGCTCAAGATGATGTAAGAAAAGATATCTGAACACACATACACACACTTCAAATAGCAGCTGGACCTACTCATCCTGAGGCAACACAATGTACAGAATAACTGAACTGTAATAAACTCATGAAGATATGTTTATAGCATGTTTAATAACTCACTACCCGGACCTATTCAGGCCAACAGTGGGCCTGTAGTGAGCAGATCCCCAAGGACACAGAGCTGTCCAACAACCCACATGATCAGTAACATGTAACAAACTTCCAATTAAACACATAAAACAGAGCACATTTTGTACACCAAACAGGTCCTGGTGTGATTTATTACATTTGGGCTAAAAGGGAGATTGCGTTCATTTTACATCTGACAAATATGTTCCTTTAACGCTGCCATCAATGACATCATCACCACGGCAGCACTGCCTTACACTGCTCTGATCAGCATCTGCTTCTAAATAAGCCACAATAGAGTTTAATTCTATTTATGTGTGGAACGGATTAACCTGTGTGTGTGTGTGTGTTTGTTAAATTTAAGCTCTAATAAAAATAGGCACAATAGACGCACACACACACACCTCCTCTGTGACCCCACTGACCATCAGCCAATGCCACAGGACTGGGAGGAGTGTTAGACAGGTGTTGTGTCTCCAAGACAGGTGTGTCTCTGTCCTTTCATACACTATAGCTCTCTGGCAGGAAGTGCCGAGCCCAGAAGAATGGCTTACTCTGTCCTATAATAAGCCTGTGGTTGCCTTGGGCTACCTGAGTTCCTGGACGAGAAAGGGCAGGTGGGGGAAAGGGGTTTTAAATCACACCTTGCTTGGGCACACACACACACAAAACTGATATACACAGAATATTCCAGAGCCAGCACCACGTTTGTGTGTGTGTGTGTATATATTCAAGAGAATGTGTTTATACAGAACCATTACCATGAGCCAAAGTACCTGTATGGAAATAAATGGCTTTGTGAGTCTGCACCTGTGTGTGTTTACCTGTAGCAGCTAGAGCGATGTACGTGTGTGTGTGTTTGCGCAGGGCAGAGGGGTCAGAAGGAATTATGGGAAGTCCCTGCAGTAGCGTCTCTAGGAAGTCAGAAGGCAGCACTGAGGCCAAATCCCAGTTTAGCCTTGACACCACCAGTAACTCCCACTGCTACACAGTACACACACACATTTAGGAGTTGTACACAGAACCCATTAGCTCTGGGTGACAATTAAACTGTTATTTGAATTAAATACGATAACAGAAGCCAATCAGCAGAGATGTGTAAAGATGCCTGAGTTCATAAGCCACCTGTAATGATTAGATCACCAGCTCTTTATGAAGATTACCAGTAGCTGTGTAAGGGAGAAGGCGCTGTCGGTGTAGATGCAGAGATCCACAGCGCTCAGAGGAACCGAGTCTCTGAGTTTGGAGGCCAGGAACATGCAGGTGGAGCCGAGCAGCTGCAGACTGGACGTGGACATTTCGCACTGAGCCATGTACCTGTCCAGGTACTGAACTGATAACGGGAAGACTTCCTCCTCGCACCTCTGCTCCTCACACACCTGGCAACCCAAAAACATAAAATCAGACTGAGTCCAAGAGGGAAACCATGAGGAATTATAAAGGGTGTTTGAGTCAAAGCGGGACTTTTCATAACAATGCAGAATACAAGAACACTCCCTTTATGTCTCTATATAATCCCCTACTACACTGATGCACTTATCCCAGTGTTTTACTGGTGCTTGGACACCATCAAGGTAGCAAGGCCGGAGCCATGATCAAACAGCCTATGAAACGCCGGCCTCCCGAGAACTCCTTTAATGCTTGCCCAAACATCAATGATATGCCAGATAAACACCAGATGATATGATCAACAATTCCATATCATCTGGTCATGTTCCTGCTGCTTTTAAGAAGGCAAGGGTTATTCCCATCCTCAAGAAACCCTGCCTGGACCCATCAGAAGTTAACAATTATCGCCCGGAATAACTTCTCTCTTTTATTTCCAAAATTCTTGAAAGAACTGTTTACCAACTGTTAACCAAATGTCTCTTTATCTCTCACAGAACAACCTTAATGATCCCAACCAATCTGGATTCAAAGTAGCACATTCTACAGAGACTGCCCTTCTGTCAGTCACTGAGAAGCTCCATGCTGTTAGATCTCCTAAACTGTCATCTGTCCTCATCCTCCTGGACCTGTCAGCTGCATTTGACATGGTGAACCACAAGATTCTATTATCTATTCTTACTCTATTTTCAAGCCTTGGAATTTGTGGAACAGCGTGGCAATGGTTTGCTTCTTACCTAGAAGATAGGTCATATGAGGTAACATGGAGGGGATCTACATCTGCCCCACGTAGACTCTCTACTGGTGTCCCGCAGGGCTCAGTTCTTTGTCTTCTTCTGTTCTCCCTCTATACCCGGTCTCTTGGTAAGGTCATATCATCGCATGAATTTTCATACCATTGTTATGCAGACGACACCCAACTTACTCTCTCCTTTCCTCCCTCTGACACTCAGGTTTCCACCCGGATCTCAGCATGTCTGGCAGACATCTCATCCTGGATGGCTGCTCATCAGCTGAAGCTCAATCTCAGCAAAACCGAACTGTTGTTTATCCCTTGTGACTGATCCCCATGTCAAGACCTTGTGATATCCCTGGACAACAACCAAATCATTCCTTCAACCACCGCCCATAATCTTAGGGTAACCGTGGACAATCATCTGTCATTTTCCCCACACATTGCTAACCTTACTCGCTCTTGTAGATTTCTTCTTTACGATATCAGCCCATTTCTTTCTTCACAGGCTACTCAGGTGCTTGTTCAGTCCCTTGTTATTTCAAGACTGGACTACTGCAACTCACTCCTGGCAGGCCTGCCTCTGTCCACGATTCGTCCTCTGCAACTGATCCAGAATGCAGCAGCACGTCTCATTTTTAACCTTCCCAAGTTCTCCCACACCACCCCACTCCTCCGCTCCCTGCACTGGCTTCCTGTAGCTGCCCGCATCAAATTCAAAACGCTGATGCTTGCCTACAAAGCTAAAAATGGCCCAGCACCCACTTACCTCTCTGCTCTAATCACATCACGCACTGCACCACGTTCCCTCCGATCCTCCAGCACCCGATCCCCCAACCCCCCCCCCCCCCCCCCCCCCCCAAAAAAAAACCTCTTCCCAGTTGTGTTGGACTAATGGCACTTAGTTATTAACCTAGTTAGCCCAGTGTAAGTATGTATCCAATGTTGTAAACTTTAAAGCACTTTTTGTAAGTCGCTCTGGATAAGAGCGTCTGCCAAATGCCTAAATGTAAATGTCTTGGAGTGAGGTCATGACTGTACGGGAGTATGTGGTGATAACTCCCAGCCGAGCTCCAGTAAAGTGAGTGGTGCGGTGGGCAGTATTGTCCTGTGGAAGACACAACGCCTTTGGTGACCATAACAAACTGTATATTTTATTTCATCATTATTATTAAAGGAGTTCCTAAGGAAACTTTCTACCTTGATAATGATGCTTTTTTTCTTTTCAACACAGGAACTTGTGGTGTTTAGCAGAAACGATTCCCTCGACTGTGGTATGGTGTTTGTGTGACTTTAGGACACATTCATTCACCTGCATGTGAAAATGTCAGCAGCACTGATGGGACTCTGACTCTCGGTTCAGTGAATCAAATCACTCGCATTACGATTCAGAGTCGACTCCCACTTCGGTTCTCACATGAGGTAAAGATAGAGACGCGAGAAGATATTTTCATTAGTAATTGTTCCCCTAACTGTTATACTTTTTAATAAACAAAATACTGTTGATTGCAGTGGATTGTATAAAGCATACAGAATCAAACCCACGGCTCACTGTTTACACTAACAAACAGGTGACAATGTTACAGATTTTTATGAAAGTTTTCTTGATTAAATTAAAAGGGGTTCTTATTAATATGCTTATAAACAGTGACACATGAAGAAACGTTGCTAACCGACTCGGCTCTTAAGATTCACTTCAAAGAATCGACTCAATGAATTGACTCCTTCCTCCGCGAAGACACATCTCTACTCATCTGTGTGTGTGTGTGTGTGTAAAAGTCACAGGTTTACAGTAACACCCAGTCGGACTCCAGGTCTCATTATATTCAGTTCAAGTTAAATAAGATACCTGTAACATCCAGCCTGTGAGGATTCTCCTCATGTACGGCTGCACCTCAGTCTGTACGGAGCCGAAATAAGACTCAGACAGCGCGTATCTTTTCTCTAAACTCGTCAGGTTTCTCCAAACCCGGCCATCCTCCACCAGAACCGGGTCACGGACCGCCCGAACCAGCCTGTGCTTTGGGGCGGCCTCGAGCGTGTCTTCGTGACAAATCAAATCCATGTGAATATTAAATACCAATAACAGTGAGAGTGTTTTTATTCTGAGAGAACGCTCCGAGTCGAGCAATTTATTTAACTGTTAAGATTTAGCCACGAAGCTAACCAGTTAGCAGAGCTGTTTTTAAGCTAAATTTTCAGCTAACATTTATTTCAAACAGCTCGAGTCACTCAGTAAACGACTGGAATACAGTGCTAGCTAGTTAAACTACCAGCAGACACTTTTAACGACATACTAAACACTAAACGTGCTGGGTTTATCGGCTAGTTTTCTTCACTAGCCTGCTCCTGTCAGGAGGGAGCTCAAAATGGCGCCCAGGCGTCCCGCGCGCGAGACTGTCAGCACGTTCTATGTCTCACGCGAGCCTTCTGCGGGTATTATATAATATAAAGTGTGACCGGAAGTGGATTTATTACACAAACACACATTAATAAACAAAAGATTTAAAACTAAAATAAAACCTTCAACACTTAATCTTTGATTTAATAATTGAGTGATTTTAGTGAAATTTATCCACAAAATCAGGCAAAAAGAAGTAGTGAAATAACCACACACACACACACACACACACACACTGCTATTACAGTCCATATTTATTAGGTATTTAATAATCAGGTATAAAGTGTGGAATATCTGGCCTTATCTTGACCTTTTAAGGGCACTCCTCAGTCTAACCACACTTCCGACAGGCTGTGTGTGTTTATCTTAGCAATTAGCCAACAGCTTCATAAAAGCAACATGACATTAACTAGTGTAAAAAAACACTTTTAGTGGGAAAGTGTTTATTTACATTTAATTTAATATTCAGAAATAAGTTGAATTAAATGGTACACTGACCACAGTTTCACCTGAATGTGAAAACACGCACACACACACACACACACGCGCTCTGTCCTGAGCGATGTGACTTCTCCTTTTCCATCCTCCACTAACATTAGACTGTAATAAACAGGGTTATTAACATGTGATCAGGCAGTAACGGGGCAGTAACGGGGCGTTGTGCTCAGTGTACCTCCAGCAGGGTGAATACACTCAGATATAAAGTCCTGATTTGAGAGTGGTGCGTTTTTCAGTCCAGTGCCATGGCGGGCGTGGCGTCCTCCTGGTCTCGTGACTCCGCGTTCTGAAGCTCGCGCCTGATTTCGGCCGATATCTGCGTGTGTGTTTGGACCTTCAGCAGCTCCAGGAGCGCTGCCTTCTGTTCGGAGGACAGGTCGGCCTTGTAGCGCTGCACCAGCGTGAGCAGACTCTGATGCCACAGCACAGGAAGCACGCGCTGCTCTGTCCGGAACATCAGGAAGTGAGCGACCAGCGCGTCCAGCACGCGAAATGGCAGCGCGTACTTCTTATCCAGCAGCAGACGGAGGAAGATGCTGTTTGCTCCGTTATATTCCATTTCTGCCAGTTTCAGCATGGCGGCGCTGCAGGAAGACACAGAGGCGCAATCAGATATTTAAAATGTGACACTCTGGAGTACTGTACACTACAATATTCATCAGTGACCATGTGACTGTCAGAGTGTCAGTCGTTTAGAACATAAAGAGACCCCAAACTACACATCGCAGGGCAGGTCATTTTCTGCCTAACTGGCTAGCAGCTGAGATCTACACGTTGAGAGTGTGTGTCTGTGTGTGTGTACGCTACCTGGAGTGCAGTACAGGAATAGAGCATTTGGTGAGGATGCTGCCGATGATGATGGCCTCTCTCAGAGTGCACGTCCCTGACTCACACAACGGGATCAGGATTCCTGCAGGGGAGAAATCCATCACTCATCAATTACTGCTGATTAGTTCTTTAGCACTGTTACATCAGCTGTTCATATCACATGTTACACAGCAGTTTATTATCAGGTTTAGTACTCTGGACTCCTGACCTCCGAGTCTAACTGATCAGACTCATTTTACAAAACTTTTTTTCTGTTGCTTCTCTAATCGACAGTATGCACAGTAAGTGAATAACAATACTGCCCCCTAGTGCTCTAGTATAATTATGCAACTTCTGATAAAGACCAGATAGATTAAAGACTTTACACAGCATAATAATTGTTCTGTCCAGAAATCATCATCATCATCATCACCAACACTATAACATAAACCAGGCCTGACCTTTAAACCAGGCCCCGGGTTTAAACAGAGCCTTCTTTAGAGCGCTGTACAGGTGGAAGTTCAGCTTCTTGTACTCGGCGATGTCGTCTCTGATCCGTGGCAGCAGCACCAGGTTATAAAAGCGCTGAGCCATTCGCTCCTTAAGGTTTGATGCAAAAATCCTGCATACATGTGTTCAATATATGAATAAAGCAGCTGCAGTTATAGACAGGGCACTGGGAGTGTGTGTGTGTGTGTGTGTGTGTGTCACACCGTGTGGCCTGGTACATCGCCGCTGCGCTCCATGTCTCAGGCTCGGTGAGGTAAAGCACCTGCTCCCAGTTGGACAGTGCCGGGATGATCTTAAACGCTTTGGGCAGTTTCCCACTGCGGTACTTACACAGGACCTGAGAGAGAACCGCACAGTCAGTACAGAAGCACGTGATCACACCAGGCTGCAGCACACGTGAGACTGAGGAGTCAAGCACACACCTCATCAGCAGCAAGCCACTCATCTTTTGAAAACTTTTCACACACACACACACACACACGATAAGATCACAGCAGCCAGAAAGAAAATCACAACAGTGCCTTGCAAAAGTATTTAAACTTTTCCAGTTTTTGTCACGCTTCAACCACAAATGTAAATGTGCTTTATTGGGATTTTATGTGACAGACCAACACAAAGTGTCACATCATTGTAAAATTATAATTTTTTTAATTAAAAACGTGGAAAGTTTGGCGTGTGTTTGTATTCAGTCCCCTTAACTCGGAGAGCCCAAACTAAAATCCAGTGGAACCAAGTGCCTTCAGAAGTCACCTAATGAGTAAATAGAGTTCATGTGGAAAAGTGTAAGGGGTTTAAATACTTTTGCAAGGCACTGTTAAGACTTTTTTTTTTAATCAAGTTTCTTTAAGGAAGTGTGCGTGGTTATGGGAATTGCGTGGGCATGGCGAAAGCCTGGCATGGGCTCACCTTACTGACTCCTCTGTACACCTCTATAACCCGCGGGTCCAGCTGAGGCATGGGCCGCCCTGACACCTCCGACATCACCGTGCCCACCTCAGTCTGCTTCTCCGTGATCTTCTCCATGATTATGTCAGCTAAAGTACGCCTGTCACACACACACACACACACACGGTTTACACTGTAGGTCTTACTTCAGGTTCTAAGCTGCATGTCAGTAATTGTGGTTAGTTTTTTTTCAGGCTCTCAGGCTTGCAGACATTTTGGAGCCCACACACTGCTGCCCCCTATTGGCCAAATGTCACAGATTGAATAAACATTGAGATTGATCATCCCCCTCAGACCACTCATGCCCTCGCCCCAGGCACGTCACTGCATGTGATTTCAGGGCTCTTATATGGCTGTGCTGTGAGGGGTCGTGGGATAGCGTGTGACCTTCGTGTCAGATCAGATCTTCTAGTCATAAACCTGAGATTAAAGAAATTAACTACACCCTGTTTACGTCATCAATCATACAGAAATCAGCTGGTGCAGTAAAAAAGTTTGCATAAACATATACACACACAGTGTATATACACACAGGGCCTGAGGTTATGGAGATGTTTTTAGTCCATTAGGGTGTTTTGTTTCAGCTGCCGCGGCGCTAAGCAATCAGCGTTCACTGTGTTGCGATACGCGACCGTCTGCGAGAGCAAAATCAGGTAGAAGAACACACGGGGCAGAGAGTTTACCTGACAGGTGGGTTCCTGTTCATGAACATCTGGATGGCTTTTTCGTCCTCCAGGTCCACCTCCACCTCTGTGCCACCTTCACCCTGCTCCTCTCCGACGTCCGGCCACTCCTCATCCGACTCGGCATCCTTACTGCTCGCACCTGCAGAGACATAAGCGTGCACACACACACATCGTAACTACATTTACATCAACACCGTGGTAAAAAAGGCCCGGGAGCGTCTCTATCACCTCAGGCGCTTGAGAGACTTCCGACTGCCCTCCAAGGTGCTCAGGAACTTTTACTCCTGCACCATAGAGAGCATCCTGACGGAAAACATCTCAACCTGGTTCGGGAACAGCACCATGCAGGACAGACGAGCTCTACAGAGGGTGGTGCGATCAGCTGAGCGCATCATCCGCACCGAGCTCCCTGACCTGCACTCAATCTACAGCAGGCGGTGCTGGACCAAGGCCAGGAAGATGGTGAAGGACCTCAGCCATCCCAACAATGGCCTGTTCACTTTGTTAAGGTCAGGAAAGCGATTTCGCTTCCTGAAGGCCAACACAGAGAGACTGAGGAGGAGCTTCTTCCCGCAGGTGATACGGTCTTTTAATCACACCACCACACAGTACTGACCCACACATATGGTTTTCACACACACACACTGGACATTCTGGGCATTTGTTTACACTAGTGCCACTCCACAACTACACTTCGTGGTCATCAAATCACTCCAGCACAAGTCACTTTAAATAAATCACTTTAAGCATATTTGCACTGCATAAGTCACTTTAAATATGTGGATTGCACTACCATGGACATTAACATTCTTTTATTACTATTTATTCGACTGCTCTTATTGTTTTACATTTTTTCATTGATTCTCCATATATTTTCTATATTGTGTATTTTTCTGTACAGTTATTTTATTTTTAACTTTTATTTGTATATTTTATTTTATTCTTCCTTAGTTAAACTTACCCTTTATTTTAATTTTCCTATTCCTATTCATAGTCTTCTATTATTAGGTCACTGGCGGTCGTGTAAGCATTTCACTGCATATCGTACTGTGTATGACTGTGTACGACTGTGTATGACTGTGTACGACTGTGTATGTGACAAATTAAATTTAAATTTACAGACACCAGGACGTAGTGTCCATCAGCGTCACATACTCGTTCCCTCACTCACAGTAAATAAACATCAATCACAGCATGTCGGGTTAAAGATGTGCTGATGATGTGAGAACTGCTGCTTTACCACTGACTGTTACACACTGCTCACACTGGAGACTCCTTACTTACACACACACACACACACACACACACACCTCACTACAGACAACACGTTAAATCTGGACATTAAACACCACGTGTGAGGGAGAGAGACTGACCCAGTAGTGCAGGAGGCAGTGTGCCCCCCCTGTTGCCCCCCCTGTTGCCCCCCCCGGTCCTCAGGCCGTACTCCCCCTGGAGCTCCTCCTGCTGGATGCGGGCCTGCTGCAGGATTTTCCGGGACAGTTTCTCGTCCACATACTCGTCCTCCCCGTCGCCCTCGGCCTGGGCTCTGCGCTGCTTGTCCCGGTGTGTGTCCCGGTGTGTGTCCCCCTGTAGGATCTGATCGGCCAGAGACACACACACAGGCCCCCCCGGGCCCCCCGGGCCCCCCCGGCTCCGCTCCGCCTTAACCCGCTTCACCTTCGGCATCTCACCGCTCTGCACCTCCACAACACTCACTAACACACACACACACGGTACACACGGCGTGATCCTCTGCTCCCGTCCCAACACACACACACACGTGGGGCTTCAGCTCAGAGCAAATGGCGAACGCGCATGCGCACATCCGCAGTTCGTGTTTACTTTCCGGTGGAATGTTCTCATCTCCTCCTCTAAACACCAGAGTCTCTCACACACACACACACACACACACACACACACACAAAACATCACGGAGAAAAATATACTTAAGCATTTTATTCCATTTATTTATTTTATACAACGCCTCAGTTGGGGAATAAACCGGAAGCAGTTGTGTGACACCGGAAGTGAATGTTTTTGCGCCGGACAAAATATTTTGGAACACATTTTAATAAGAGTGTGTGAGATGGGAGTCACCTGGTGAGTGTTTTACTGAATCATCGTCATTTAATTATTTAGGGCATTGTATTAAAATCTCGTATTAGAGATATGAGGTTACTTTAACAGTGTTTAAGTCCTAATGGTGCTGTGTGTGTGTGTGTGTGTGTGTGTGTGAGAGAGAGAACAATACATTCCTGTCAGCATTATAATTTATTTATTAACTCATTATTCTCACTAATATTATCTATTTTTATAAATGATATGTATAATAGTAGCTAGTACGTAAAGTGTAAGTATAAGTTCAATAAGTGTGTGTGTGTGTGTGTGTGTGTCAGTGTGTGTCAGGTGCCGGTGGTGGAGGGGAAGAGTGTACAGCAGACAGTGGAGCAGCTGCATAAGAGACTGGAGCAGCTCGGGGCGGTGAAGCAGGGCAGCTTCTTCGTGGACTGTGAGACGTACCACGCCACAGCAAACACCGGTAGTAAAATAACACACACACACACTACACCACGCTACACACACATAAGCACACTAACGACACCACACATCAGCATTGTGCTTGGAGGAGGCAGGACTTATGCTAGAGTGACAAAGAGTAATCCCACCCACTTTAAGCAGGACAAAGGGAAAAGTCCTTGTCATTACAGTTCAGGCTTCATAATAAGAATTGTGTGTGTGTGTGTGTGTGTGTGTGTGTGTGTGTGTGTGTGTGTATCAGCTCAGCCCTCCAAGCTCCTGTACGTGATGCATAACTCAGAGACGCCTCTCAGTTGCCTGGCACTGTTTGACGGCGGCCCCACACTAGCGGCGGACGCTAACTTTGATGTGCTAATGGTGAAGCTGAAGAGCCACTTCCAGAACGCTAAAGGACACAAGGTGGAAAGCCGCGGCGCACGCTACCGCTACGCTGACTTTCTGATTAAGGTCGGCACGGTAACCATGAGCTCGAGCGCTCGGGGGATCTCAGTGGAGGTGAGAGGTCTCTCTCTCTCTCTCTCTCTCTCTCTCTCACACACACACACAATACAATACTCACACAAGCAGTTGATGTCCTTTACACACTGCGTGTGTGTGTGTTTACAGGTGGAGTACTCAGCTTGCGTGGTTCCTGGTGACTGTTGGAACCTGATGAAGGAGTTCATGCAGAGCTTCCTGAGCTCCAGCGTTCCTGAGCTGCCCTCCGTCTTCAGCAGTAAGCCTGAGGGGCTGTTCGCTCCGGCCGACTGCATGGACACCATGAACCAGTACCTTGAGCTCTTCAGCAAAATACGCAAACAGCAGGTGCTGCCAGGGAGCGGCGTGCGCTGACACACACACACAGACACAAAGTCAAAGTGCAGACTGGAAAAAAAGAAACGCAGAACTAAAGAACTCTTTCAGCTTTGGACCAGGACCACGACAGAAATTAAAAACACACACACACACACACACACACACACACACAGTCACACTTCCTTGTATGTCCCCTGTGTGTTTTCTTCACTTTATTACACAGTGAGCAGTCACTATGACTCAACTGTGATGAGTGAGTTTTCTTTTGTAAAGAAATGTCCTTTTTTTTTTTTTTTTTTTTACTAAAATAAACATTTCAATTGAATTGTAGTACTGGATGATGTCATTTATTCAGGAAGCGATGAAACAGGGCAGAGCTGGCACACAGACTGACACAAAGCAGAGTTTTTGCTGCGCTCTGTACGCTGAAAAGTGACATCACATCCCAACACCCTTTTTATTAATTTATAGCTCCATCTAATTCTGTGAAACGTCCAGGTCATGTCCACAAGTCTGTTCAAGTTCTCAGTGTCGTTACAGCAGTTATAAGTAGGGATCAGGGGTAGCTTAGTGGTTAAGGCATTGGACTACGGTTCGGAAGATCCCAGGTTTAAACCCCACAACCACCAAGTTGCCACTGTTGGGCCCTTGAGCGCGGCCCTTAACCCTCAACTGCTCAGATGTGTAATGAGATAAAAATGTAAGTCGCTCTGGATAAGAGCGTCTGCCAAATGCCTAAATGTAATGTAAATGTTATAAACCCTCGTCCCCTCAGCCGTCCTTACTGTATTCTCTCCTACAGTTTCAAACCCTAAGAAACCACACAGCAGTGTAAACTCCTCTGTCCTAAAGATCTGAAAAATTGCTCACATTGGAGACTCCTCACAAAAATGTCCTTACAGTAAACATGCATGAGGGGTTGCTATGGATGTGACAACATATTCGAACGAGCATGTTAATCTAAACCTGTATTTTGCAAATATACTACTGCCAGAGCTGCTGTTATCGAAGCGCAGGAACAACATGGTGCAGAATCACATAAGCCACACTTTACAGAGTTTGCATGTTCTTCCTAAGCTTGGTGGGTTTCCTCCGGGTACTCCAGTTTCTTCCCAAAGTTTAAAAAGATGCAGATTAAACTAATTGCTGTTCCCAAATTGCCCATAGTGTGTATGTGCGCCCAAGGTCTCCTGGAGTAGGCTCCAGGCCCTTGTGACCCTGTATGGAGTAAAACGGTACAGAAAATGAGTGGATGAATGGTTTACGGTTTATTTTCATGAATATCTCATGCAACATTTCATGTACATTCTTTGAAGCATTTTTTAAATACTATTTCCTTTGTGGGTCATCAGTCAGACTCACAATCTAAAATTATGTTTAAATGAGCTATCTTCTGCTTTTGGTGTTTTATGATGGTTTCTTTGGGATGCGTCTGGTGTCTGGGAACGATTTCACTCTACCATGAAGACGGTTCTGGCCTCGACTGGTGTTGACAGCTGTTTCTCTGAGGACTTGACTTGGTGGTAGTTGCTCGATAGTTCAGGACTGGAATTTTCTAAATTTCTGTATGAATGCAGATTAATTCCTGCTTTCTGTTTCACCCAGATGAGGATGGGTTCCCTGTTGAGTCTGGTTCCTCTCAAGGTTTCTTCCTATTACCATCTCAGGGAGTTTTTCCTTGCCACTGTCGCCCTCGGCTTGTTCATCAGGGACAAACTGATTATTTTGCTTCATGCACACTTACATTCCATACAGACTTAAATAATTATTTTGATTGTGTAAAGCTGCTTTGCGACAATCACAATTGTTAAAAGTGCTATACAAATAAAATTGAATAGAATACAGGTTCATTACTGCCACCTACTGTATGGAGTGTGGATCAGGATCCTGTCTGAACTAGTAGGGAGAAGTAAATTATCTATACCGCTTTATCCTGTATACAAAGTCGCGTAGGGCAGGAACCTATCCCAGGAGACTGCAGGCAAGAGGTGGGGTACACCCTGGACTGCCGATCCATCACAGGGCACACATACACACTTAATTACACGCTCATTTACACTACGGGTAACTCGGGAGCACTGATTAGCCTAATCTGCAGGTCTTTGCACTGTGGGAGGAAACCGGAATACCCAGAAGAAACCCACCAAGCACAGGGGGAACATGCAGACATGCACACAGACCCAAGGGAAGAATCGAACCTGGACCCCGGAGGTGCGAGGTCACAGTGCCACCCCAATAAAATGAACTTCTCCTCTGCAGCAGAGGAAAGTTTTAATCTTGCTTTTCGGGAACAAAAACCAAAGTGTTTTCCTTTGATTCTGTAAATCAGATTGGTTCTCTTGTGGTATTGAATCAAGGGGTGGTAACTTTTATCTCCTCTATGATTTTATAATAGTTCCTGTAGGTTACATTGGACTTTTATGTGTCTCAGTTCTCGATCTTGTCTACACAAAACGACCCATCTGAAGAGAGGCCAGGAGTTTATTGTCGGCAAGCAGAACGGATCCTCTTTGCCCCGCCCCTGCGTCCTGACGTCACTGCCGCGTGTCTATTGTGACTGGCATGTCCAAGCGCCAATAAGAATCAAGCCTCACCGTGTTTACAACCAATCAGAAATGATGCGACTGAATTCTGAATCCCAAACGGCTCCCTATTGGATATGTAGTGCACTACACACCGCGCGAGCGCCGAGCTGGTGTACAAGCTCTGTAGTGCCCTGTGTAGTGGACACGAATGATTTTGGGACACAGTCTGGGATTCTGTCCGGGTCCGGGTTCGGTTGAACCCAAAAAAAAAAACAAAATCCGTGACAGCTCGCGTGCAGGAGATGATGAGGGTGAATTAAAAGCCGCATCCAGAGCGCGAGCTGAGAGCGATAGAGAGAGACGGAGAGACCCCACAGGGAGCTCCGGCCGCGAGTCTCTCTCGGGTTCACAGGGTTTATCCGCAGCAACATGGCGAGACTCTAAACTTTACATTTTTGTCCTCGCTGGTGTTTTCTACAGCGGATCCCGGAGTTTAATCCGAGCTCGAGCTCCCCGTGCTTTTGTGTCTGTGTGAAGGGTAAAAACTAAAGTTGCAGTGAGCGGACTGAGTCCCCGCCGCGGTGAGGGTGAAGCCCGGGCTCAGTGTGTGTGTGTGTGTGTGTGTGTGCTGGCGCAGGAACTCTCAACACTCAAGTTTTACTGCCTGCTCATTCTTTCGGCTGGGGCTGAACAGCGCTCTTTGTTCTGAGGTAAGTACTGCTGGATGCTAGGCTAGCTCACTAGCTTAGCCTGATTAGCATTAGCCTACCGGCATTTCGCGAGCGCGACTCGCTAACTTCTTCTTCTCAGTGAAATAATCGCAAACATGAGGTAAATTTCCCCGCAGTTAATGTTAAAGTGTGAGTTGGTGACGTTGTGAGGTAGTTTTATAAACAGTGTGCGCTGAGGGGAGACATAACGCGCACATCCTGGAGTTCTGCTCCGAGATACAGTGATACAGTGAAATATCGCGATACTTCAGCGGCTCGAAATCACTTCGGTGGGACTCAGGTTATTGTTCCCCCCCTGTGCCCCGTGGCAGAACCGGACCGGAAGCTCCAGGTGAGGAGTAAAGTCCTGACTCTGGTACTGGTTATGAGGCAGACTCTCCTTACCTAGTGTGTGTGTGTGTGTGTGTGTTTGAGACTCAGTTCAATATCAGCTCTTTAACACCACACTGTTCTGATTCTGTCTTGTCTGATGACCTAGACGAGACCCGGACCCTTGCCGCCGGTTGTTGTGTGACCCCATGTTTGCGTTTTGTCGCTGCAGTGTGACGCGGGGCCGCCGCTGATGACGAGATCTTCGTCGTGAGGTCATGATGCTCTGTGCGCGCTCCATCACAGCTTTATGAGTCGACCTTCAGGGTAAGTCGCACAGCCTCCTCAGTCTTAACTGGAATATCAGTGTAAACATGTGTGTGATGTGATGTTTGTGTGTGTGTTTCCTCCCGCACAGAGCTCCGGTCCCGTCATGCCGCAGCGCTGTGACTCCTGAGGGCTGATGCGCGTGTGGGAGCGATGGAGCGCTGCAAGCATGTGGTCCGTCTGCGTGTAGGACAACACCACTCCATCCTGAACCCTCAGAAATGGCGCTGTGTGGACTGCGACACCACAGAGTCCGTGTGGGCGTGTCTCAAATGCTCGCACGTGGCTTGCGGTCACTATATCGAGGAGCACTCGCTGAAGCACTACCGCGAGACTCAGCACCCACTCGCCATGGAGGTGCGAGAGCTCGACGTGTTCTGCTTTGCGTGTGGCGACTACGTTCTGAACGACAACGCTGAGGGTGACCTGAAGCTCCTGCGTGGGGCACTGTCCACCATAAGGGACGTTGGGCGTCGCTCCATGCGCTCAGCATCGTTGTTATCGCCGAACTCTTTGAGCGGGGAGGGGGCGGGGCTTTTGCACGCCGCGCTCAGACACCGGCGGCGTGTGCTGCTCGTGAGCGCTTTCCAGCGCTGGAGGACGCGGCAACAAGAGGTGCGGAAAAAACTGCAACAGGAGAAGGAGGAGCTTCGGCGGCAACGTAAGGAAATGAAGAAGAGGATCATGGGAGACGACGGTAATGCGCCGCCAAGAAAAAGCGCACGTCTCCTCACGCAGGCGCCGCGGCCACTGATCACGTTGATTCCCAGAAAATTTCGAGACCTGCCTGAAAGAGCGCCGCTTCCCAGCAAGACTCTGTCAAAGAATCCCAGGAAGGCGCTCCGTACTGTGAAATCGGGCATGACGGGAAAGCGGGCCGCCTCGTCTTTTCTGTTAGCGCGTCGCAGGCGTCTGGCGCCGGGCGTCACAGGACTGCGTAACCTAGGCAACACATGCTACATGAACTCGATCCTACAGGTGCTGAGCCACTTGCGGAAGTTCAGGGAGTGTTTCCTCGCGCTGGATCTGTGCGAGACGGAGCAGCTGCTGCTGGCGAAAACGCAAGGCATGATGGGAGGAGAGAAACCGGCGCAGCCCAAAGACCCTCGCTCGTCGTCTTTGTCCGGCCAGCAGGTCTGTGTGTTTAACTCGATTTCTTTCCAGCGCGGCGTTACTGAGGGTCGGCGTTGCGACTAAACGCCGCTGTGGTGTGCTGTGATTGCAGGTGTCTCTGTGCCAGGAGCTGCACACACTCTTCAGGGTGATGTGGTCGGGACGCTGGACGCTGGTGTCTCCCTTCGCCATGCTGCACTCCGTGTGGAACGTCATCCCGGCGTTCCGTGGCTGTGACCAGCAAGACGCGCAGGAGTTCCTGTGTGAGCTGCTGGATAAGGTGCAGCAGGAGCTCGAGGCCGATGGGGGCTACGGCGCCAAACGGCAGCATACGCGCACGCGCATCGTCATTCCCATCACGCAGAGGAAGCTCTCCAAGCAGGTGCTGAAGGTCCTCAACACCATCTTCCACGGCCAGCTGCTCAGCCAGGTCAGTCCGGCAGACCCGCAATCACGGGAACCACCGGAGTTCCGGCGTCACTGAGTTTGACGAGTGCTGAGATTAATAGGGTTAGTGCATGCTGAGTCTGAGAGAACTGAAGGTGTGTGTTTTCTGTCCAGGTGACGTGTTTGTCGTGTAAGCGGAAGTCGAACACTGTGGAGCCGTTCTGGGATTTGTCTCTGGAGTTTCCTGAGCGTTATCACAGCGTGGCTAAACTGAGCCAGGCGTCGTCTCAGAGCTGCTCTCTCACCGAGATGCTGAGCAAGTTCACAGAGACCGAGGCTCTGGAGGGACGCATCTACAACTGTAACTACTGCAACAGTGAGCTCGCGCACACACACACTCGCTAATTAATATTACAATAACTTACTTTTTCTGTGCAATAGCACAAATATCCTAGTGCAATTTGTTTGAAAGTGCAAGTGTTGTATTGTTTCTTACTTCTGTATTTATACACTGGTCTGTCCCTACTATATATTTGCAAATTTTTTCTATGCTACAGTAAAAAAGATATTTCTCCACTGTGGGACGAATTAAGGTGTATGTTATATTATCTTACTACGTGCGCACTGTACACATGAACAGTTCAGGTCAGGTCAGTGAGCCTCCTTTAAAAGAAAAGATCAGCTCTGGAGCTTAGACACGTGTCATGTTTGTTATTTTACTTTTGAAAAATGTTTGTTTTAGGAAAAAGACGCAAGTCGTCCTGCAAGCCGCTGGCTCTGTCCGAGGCGTGTAAACAGCTGCTGATATATCGTTTACCTCAGGTGCTGCGGCTTCACCTTAAACGCTTCCGGTACGTATTGGAGACACACACACACACACACACACACAAACCAAACACAGATCTGGATCTCCACCATTCCCCATCGTTCTCGAATGGAAAGGATTTGGAACAAGCAGCAGTCTACACAGATCTGTCCACTCAGCCAGACTAATCGAGGCTGAAGGGTGTGGGTCGGGGAGGGACCAGGAACCTAAGGGTCTGTATAAATGAGATCCTGAGCTCCTTTGTGAAGACGCATTACAGAAGGTCAGCCATTACTGCAGCGCTCCATTAATCAGGCCTGTATGGTACAGTGGCCAGACTAGGCCTTACTAAAATACCCCTTTTCCACTGCTCTGGTTCCCGTGCCGGTTCCCAATTTTGGAACCAGTGCCGCGCTTTTCCACAGAAAAAAATTGGTGCCGGTGCCCAAAACTAAGCACCGAACTGGCCCCTAAACTCTGCTGGTCTAGTTGCGAGAACCTGTGACGTCACGGGCCGTAGGCGGAGTTATAGGGAGCGTTAAAAAAAAATGGCGGAGACTCAAAGTCTGTTAATGTGGAGCGCGAAACAAAAGCGTTTTTTCGGCAAAAACGCACAATTTTGGACATCTGCCGGGATTCAGCAGTCATTAGAAAGTGCTTTAAGAAAAAGAAAAAAGTGTATGA
Source organism: Clarias gariepinus (assembly GCF_024256425.1). Taxonomy (NCBI): domain Eukaryota; kingdom Metazoa; phylum Chordata; class Actinopteri; order Siluriformes; family Clariidae; genus Clarias; species Clarias gariepinus. The sequence continues at coordinate 26,085,445 of NC_071122.1, forward strand.
GGAAATAAAAGAAGAACTAATAGTTGCAGGCTTCACACGAACAACCGACCAAATAGTGTATAAGCAAAAAAAACTGAAGAAAGACTTTCAGCGGTTATAACACGTCGAATAAACTGCTTTTGGATACTGAAATACATTTTCATACTAGTTTGGAGAATAACCAGTAAACTGACTTCGGCCATGGTCGTTTCTGTTTAGTGGGCGTGGCCTGTGACATATTATCATGCAGCTCCCGCTGGGCAACTGTCTAGTGTAAATGCGGGCCGGTTCTCGGCACCTGGCACCAGTGTAGTGGAAATGAGGTAAAAGTCACATGACGCCTGTCTGGCCGGTTCCCAAAAAGCAACTGAAGGAGTCTCTGACAATCCTCTGGTCTAATGACACAAAGATTGAAGTTAAGTTAAGCCTTTATTTGTCACATATACATTACAGTACAGTAAAATGCTTTTTTCGCATATCTTAGCGTAACTGGGGTCAGAGCGCAGGGTCAGCCATGATACATGTGGAGCTAGGGAACGAACCGCCAGCCTTCCGATCAGTAACTCGGTGCCCTAGCCATCTAAACAATCACTGCCTCAGAACTACTACTAGCCCACGTCCATGTCTGTGTGTCTCTCTGTACAGCAGAACTCTCTGTCTAACTTATTAATACAAAGAAATCCCATTCTGTAAGGTTGAGTATCTTACGCCTTGTTTACACTAAGTTGTCCTTCTTTGGTGCTCAGACAAATACACTCCCTGTTCGGTAATCGGAGAGTGAATCACAGATGAGAAATGGAAAAAGTAGATCAAAGGATAAAGATGAAGTTTTGTCTTAAAACCACTCCAGCATGTTAAAATTCACTTATACCACTTCAGCGCTGTTATTTCAGCCAAAGTGAAAATATGAACTAATCCCAGTCAAAATATTCACTTTATCTTTTCTAATTAATATCTATTGGTGCAGGTGTTTGTTTACATTGAGACAGTAGCGCATTAGTAGATTATTTTACAGTAGATTATTAAATCCCACACATAACTGTTCATAACATCACTTTTACTCAACATTTAGATTCACTGATGGTGCAGATTAAACTTCAGGTAGAGATCTAAGGACTGCAGGAGATTCAGTCTATTCTGAATCAAACATTACTGTAAAAACATTACTGGAGAAATGTAAAAATATTTTTTATAAAAAATAGAGCAAGTTCTGACCTAATGTACTGACACAAACTCTTTTATTTATATGTAAAGTTAAAAAAAAACACTCCAAACGCCTTTTTTACTTTGTCATTGTGGACAATTGTGTGAAACAACATGTGGAAAACTGGAGATGTTCTGAACCCATTCCCTCTGCGCAGGTGTGTGATGTGAGAAATACACCACATGATCACCAGGGCTGTTTCTACTCTATAAATATTTTGTGTTTGTGTGTTTGTAGCTGGTCGGGCCGGAACCACAGGGAGAAGATCGGTGTTCACGTGGCATTTGATCAGGTCCTGAACATGGAGCCATACTGCTGTTCTGACGCATCGCAGCTCTTCACTTACGACCTCTCTGCAGTAGTGATGCATCATGGGAAAGGCTTCGGCTCAGGACACTACACCGCCTACTGCTACAACACGGAGGGGGGTGAGTGGGGCAGTAAAACAAAACCTGTAGACGCTTGGCTGTAATCCTGTGAGTGATTAGCGCCCTCTAGTGGCACACTGTGATAAACACCATCACATTCACCAGTACAGTCACTAAAGTCAGGTTCAAATCCCACAACCACCATGTTGTTGTTCCTGTTGGGCCCTTGAGCGAGGCCCTTAACCCTCAACTGCTTAGACTTATAATGAGATGAAAATGTAAGGATAAGGGCGTCGGCCAAATGGCGTAATGTAAAGTGTGTGTGAGTAATCAGGGATTGCCTACTTACCTCTCTTGTGTGTGTGTGTGTGTGTGTGTGTGTGTGTGTGTGTGTGTGTGTGTGTGTGTGTGTGTGTGTGCGTGTGTGTGTAGGTTTCTGGGTCCACTGTAATGACTCTGAGATGAACGTGTGTAGTGTGGAGGAGGTCTGCAGCACTCAGGCGTACATCCTGTTCTACACACAACGCTCATCGTGAAGACACTCAACAAACACACACCTGTGTGCAACACTGACTGAACAACCCAACCTGTGTGTGTGTGTGTATATATGTGTGTGTGTGGCGGGGGGCGGGGGGACGGGACATGCGTATCCCAGCCAGCACACTTCTTCAGGTCAGGCTTAGCTCTATTTAGGTATTTTACATCAAAGATGAGGTTCCTCACTCCTGGCACTTTTCAACTGCCGCAGAACCGGACCCAGACCCAGACCCAGACCCGACGCCTCCCACCACAGAACAGCTGTGAGCGTTCACAGGGGGCTGCAGAGCGACTTCTCGTTTCGTTCTTATCATTTTTTTTTCCTGGACGTTACTAGTGATGTCATAGTGATGTCATACCCTCCCAGCATGCACCTGGCTCAGGCAGGAGTGTGAGTGAGCTGTAAGTAACGACTGAACACACCAGCAAAACCCACCTGTTGAGCGTTAACACACACACACACACACACACTGTCCGTGTGTACGCATCTTGTAGCAACCGCTTCAGAGTTCAAGGTTGTCTTTGTATGACCCTGTGTTGCCGTGGCAACAGCAGGCCTGAGCAGCTACACGTTCGTTCTGCTCAAAGTCTGTGGAAAAGTCGCATCAGCTCTAACCTCAAGTTTGATTCTGATCTCAGAGATTTTCTACACACACACACACACACACACACACACACACACACACACACACACACAGTGTGTGTACTCACCCAGGGCATTCAGGACCAGCGTCCTCACACTGGAGCTTCAGGAACACATCAACACGCACCACACTGCCGGAAGGACGAGCACAGACGGGGAGACGGAGGGGCGCAGACGTCCGGATGCTGGCGCCCTCCCCCATCCCTGTGCTGTGCAGGTTTACTGCAGGACTGAGACAACTGTCTGGAAGATTCCATCATCAAACTTCTCACACACTCCAATCAGGAATAGCTCAGCTTTGTAATACGGTTCTTCTTTTCTACTGTGGTTTCTAACGTGTATAGTGAACTGTGTCTGCTGGGGGCGGGGCTACCTCCACCTGGGAATCGAAGGGGAGGGTCACCTGCCCCTGAGACTCTCAATGGGATTGGGATTGGAGGTGAGGGTGGGTGGGGCATTAAGGGTTCATGGGGACATTTACTTTTAGTCAGTTACTGACCAGAACAATCTGATGACCATGAATGTCTTTCTTCTGTTTTTTTTTGTTTTTTTTTGTGTGTGTGTGTGTGTGTGTGTGTGTGTGTGTGTGTGTGTGAGAGAGAGAGAGAGAGAGAGAGAGAGTGAGTTTGTGTAGGACTTCAGGGGTTTTACTGTGACCTCTGACCTCATGACCTTTTGTTCTGTATTGTGGAGCACCAGTTATCAACTTTATTGATCTGGGTTTGGCCTGATAGCGATTAAAATTATTACAACACGATCTTGAGTCCTTATTGAGTTTATAAACACACACATGTGGATGCTAACACTAGTGAGCAAGTCTGCTAAGCTAATCAGGAAACGCGCTGTGTGCTGACTTGAGAAGATCTGATCCACGCTCTAATCAGCACTATCTAATAAACAAATGCTCTCCTCCTAACAGGAGGAGTTTAGGTGATGTTTTGAGGTTAGATAAACACTTGATGTTCCATCGTAACTCCTTCACGCTGTGTGTAGAGCAGTGTTTCATCTCTCTGTTGTGAGAACACTGTATTCTTTTAGTTACCTTCACTTAGAACTGATTATAATCAATATATAATATCAATAAAATATAATTATTAATAGTTATACTCCATCCTGACCTCATTCAACTGGAAGTTCTTTTATCCCTTTAAATGTTCATTTTAAAGCCTGGTTGAGATGCTGTGTGTGTGTGAGAGAGAGTAAATCAGTCCTGCTTGTCTGGTTCAGCTCTGTCTGTCAGTGTTAAAATCAAATGCATGACAATATGCAAATCAGGCAAATAGTTGCCCCGCCCTGAGTGCTGAGACACCCCGCCCCTCCTCACACCACACAGTTTAAAGACTTTCTTTGAGCAGCCGTACATCGTCATCACACGACCCACAGGAAAGGGTTTGGCCTTTACACCGTCCACATAAACGCATGTTAATCTAAATTGTTATAACACTGAACTAAAACATTTTTTGCTTTGTGATTAGATGATTCTAGAGCCACGTGCAGTACTTTGCATGTCGTGCATTATTTTCTCATTGTACAGTGAGTGTATCTACGGTGGGTGAGAAGTGCAAAACTAAAGAACAAAACCAACAACGAGCGGGGCCAAGCACCTTCTTCACACGTTCTGTTCTGTGTTTTGAAGTTGGCTGTAATGTTTTAATGTTTGTTCTGGTTCCCCCCTGATGTTCCCCCTCAGGCTGGCGCTCTAGTGTGTATGGTTCTCTGGAAGATCTCCCCTTCAGTGTCCTGCAAAAACAACTTGCCTTAACTTTGCTAATGTTGTGGCATGAAACACTGGATGTTAAAATTATACACGGTGTTCTGTAAGCTAGCGACATGGCAAGGCAGATTAAACGCTAAAGCTACACTCACCTTTATTTATCAATATTTAAAAGAATTAACTGCTCAGTAGCTTTATATATTTTCTATTTGTTGTTTTGAAATGCTGCTTGTGTTAACACTTGGCCACTTGTATTTCGCTTCCAGGTTCAAAAGCAGCTTCTTGCGCCATTAGCTGAGTGTGTGCTATTCAGCCATGGCTTGTGGGAACACTTTACCAATCTTCTGTGTACTACTCACTGAGGTACAGACGTTAATGTAAAGGTGTACTGCCCTCTACAACCATTGTAAACTGTGGTCAGAGATACAGACAGTCCCCTCTGTGGGCTCCAAGACGTTTCTTTCTCCCACAGGAGGGTGTACATACATGTGGAAATGTAATAGCACTCGGAGAGCTCCGACATACCGTAAATTAACAAACAGCAGAGGTTTCCTGGGGTTGGGGTCAACCTAAATCCTGTAGAATTCCCGGTGTAGAGACCGGACTGGGAGATGCTGAGTGAATCCTGCAGTATTGATCTGGCACATGGGTCCTGAAAGGAAGACACGCTCTCACTCAGGTGTGTAAATGTGTTTATTAAGATTACAGTGCAGTTACAGGGTATAAATATGAGAAGTGAGTGAACATGCCGGCGATGTAGTTGTGACTCTGTACAGCACTGTGAGTATAAAACAGCCATGATGGAGAGTGTTATCGATCAGAGCGCCGAGGAAACGCGAGTTCTCCCAGTCCGTTCTCTCCGCAGCGCTCTCGGTAAAGCCAAATGCACATACAAGCTGGTTTGGTTCTTTTGTAATTAAGGGACACAAATTAAACGTAATAAAACTGTTAATGTGGCGCTATGTGCCAGCTTCGTCATCATGAGGATCTAAACATGGACAAACACAACAACATGATGTCATGCAGAGCGCTGACACGTAAACATTCATAACACGACCAGACTGCCCTCGCTGTGAACTTACTGTAAAGACTTCAATATCAGATTATTATCTGTACTATAGACGTCTGCCAAGATCCTGGATGTAAGTGTGTAACATAATGGCAACATACAGTCCTCAAGCAAGAGCTAGCAAAAAAAGCGAGGCTAATAATTTAGCTAGCGAGTGTTTTAAAGATACAACATTAAGACATGGAACCATCTTGAACATCAACAATCACGTCAGATGTGTTCTAAATAAAAAAAAACTGAGTTTATGTTCAAGCTCTTGCAGAGTTAAATACTTCCCGAGCCACAGACAGTTTGTACTGCTAGCTGGTTTTAGTGGCTAACTTGCAAGCTAACATGGCTACTGGGTTTAATTAAATAATAACACAATAGTTTCCCTTAGCTCTAATTTGCTTAATAGCACGTTGTGTCGTAATTAGCTGCTGCTAAAGAGCTAATGCTAAAGTGCAGGATTATTGATCAACAGATTAACACAGTATGAAAGCCGAGACTTTATTCAAACAGATAAAACACAGAAAACGACCCAGAGTCAAGAGGTTAACCTTAAATCCTGATGTGTGTCATCACATGCAGCAACATAAAAAAATTATAATAAAAAAAGATGCCCTTTCCATGTGTCCATCCTTCATCCTTCCTTCTCTTTCAGAAGCGCATATAAAAGAGTGTAAAGCTAACACGTGTCGGGTGCTCTACAGTCTCTAACACATGCCATATTTCCTGGACTATAAGACGCGTTTATTTATTTTAACATCGGGATCGCATTCAGTCTAAAGAACTTTTTAGTGCCTCCTAGTGGTAAACACTGCACAGATACGCTGTAGACACAGAAATAGTGCACTGGCTGGCAGTGATGCAGTGGCGGACTCTGTGCTGCCACCACACTGGTGCTGATGACGATTGTCACTGCTTCATGTACATGAGTAATATAGACTCCATAGCTGATGTATATTGAGCACTTTAACACAGGCTGTTACTATTAGCATAAGGATTAGCATTTAGAGTTAGCACAACCTCACTAGCGCTACTTTAGTCTGCTTTCCTGTTCACTTGTCAAAGTCATGTAGTATTGCGTCAGTAATACACACTATTCCTCATAACAATTGATGCATATTTGCATAACACAAATAACCTGTTGGATTATTCAGTCACATGACAGACACCCCAGTGTGATTTCAGAGTCTAGAGTTCCAATATGGCGGCTTTCTAAACAGTGATCGATAGCGAACGCAGCATTCTTAGTGCAGATTTAATAACCGCTGAACACAAAATGAAATAAAGTTAATAATTTAGACCAGATCAATCCCGATCTCTTAGTACGGAGACTAGATGTGGGAAGTCCAGTGTGAACATGGTTTTGGCTACAGTAATGCTAATTTCCGCAGGTTTTTAGTATAATGTTAGCACCAAGCCAACAGCAGGCAGTGAACCTGAACCTTTAACTGTCCTTTAGCTGCTGGAACATCAAACCTACCGTAAATACAACAATAAATGTTCAGCCTACAAGGAAGTTAAATCTAAAATGATAAAAGGCAAGAAAACACGTCTTATAGTCCGAGAAATATGGTGTTTAATGTCACGAGAGTTTGCTGAGCTCAGGTACAGCCCGAATACAGAGAGTCCTAGTGTAAATGGGACGTGTCCCACTTATGCTCTCTGTAGTAGTGGCAGTGTTCATGTGAGAAGCTTCATCAGTTCTCCACAGACACAGTAGCAGGGGGTGGAGCTCTGAGGTCATGTGACTCAGCCTGACAGGAAGCAGAGTTCCAGCCAGTCCCAGTGTTTCCAAAGTGTGATAAGGAAGAGGGTGAAGGCAACAGAGGAGGCGATGCGGGCGCGGGTCTTCATGAGAGGGGTAATAAAGTTGGCCACGGTGGAGACAAAGACAAGCAGCACGGCCATAAGAGCTAGCAGCACGCTAATTAGCTTCCCAAGCAGAGCGCGAGCGTTAGCGTTCTCCACGCCCTCCAACTGGACCACCTGCTGCTGCTGCTGCTGCAACTCCAGCTTACTGACACGTGTCAGGCATGACTCCACTGCCTCCTGCACACACACACACACACACACACACATACATACATGTGAACCCCAGCAATACAGAATGGAAGGATTTATGGGATGCTCATTGCTGAGGTGTCCACATACGTTTGTCCCCATATGTTGTATTAATACAGAATAAAAAAATAACGTGATGGTCCTCATGGCACTTAGGAATTTTTAAATCTAATATGTAACAACAATCGTGTGTGTGTGTGTGTGTGTGTGTGCGTGTGTGTGTGTGTGTGTATACTGTATGTATGTGTGTGGTACCTGTATGTCCCGAGCTCTCTCATACGACTGGTAGGCCACCTTCTCTTCCATACTCGCCAGCTCCTGTTTCAGATTGCTCAATTCATTTTGATGGAGTTCACTCAGGTCATTTAGCTGCTCCTCTAAACGGTCATACCTGCTCAAGTAAACACACACACACATCTGTACCTGAATAACTCATATACTGCAGCCAGACGTACAAAGTCATAATGTACCTGTCCCCACCACACCTGTACAAATCTGTTACCCCCCCCCCATCTGTATATACTGTACCTATAGCACCCCAAACACCTTTACATACATGCTACCCCCACACCTGTATATACATGTACACTCCAGTGATAATCCCTGCACAAATCTATGCATAACTGTAACTGTGTTTGGTGGTACATGTATATACAGGTTTTTAGGGTGCTACAGATATATACGGTAGTGAAGGTTATAGGTAGATATATAGTGCCTTGCAAAATGGGCAAAAATTTCACACTTGTTTAAAGCTGGTAGAGACACAGCCCAAAAGACCTGCAGCTGAAATTGCTTTAAAAGGTGGTTCTACAAAGTATTGACTCAGATGGGGCTAAATACAAATGCATGACACACAAATTTTTATTTGTAAAAATGTTTAAAAACCATTAATCATTTCACAATTATGTGCCACTTTTGTCTCATTAAATCCTAATAAAATACATTTAGGTTTGTGGTTGTAATGCAACAAAATGTGGAAAAGTTCAAGAGGTATGTACTGTATACTTTTGCAAGGCACTGTAGGTATACAGGTGGTCCCCGACTTATGAACATTCGAGTAATTTTTGCATCTATGAACGGGCCGGTTCAATTATGGAAGTAGCTCACTTATATCGTACAAAAAATTATACAATTACAATTATACATTTTTATAAAAAAAATTTAGTGTGTAAGTGAATGTATAAAATGTAAAAAGTCTAGTATATTGTGTGTGTGTGTGTGTGGGGGGGGGAGAAATGAGGCGGCCTCACCGGTTTCAATGAATCAGTCCGGGAACACGATGATAGAAAATGTCTGTCCTGTAAAGCTGTCCTGATGGTGAATAATCCTAATTTCAGAAAATCCTCAACAAAACAGAGTTCACAGTCCAATACAGTGGAAAACAGCTCTGAGACAAAATGTCATCCAGGATTCCCCTCGCAACAACACTGTTATATTTTATATGTGAGATTCATTTCCTTAGGCGCGATTACACTGCCACATGATGGCAGTGTGGGGAAAAGAGACAGAAATTTAGTTAAGTGGATTGGTATGTCCACTTACCATTGTATATTCTATATATATGTATAAGATGTATAAGACTCACTTTTTTAGACTTAAGAACAAACCAGACTTACAAACATGCTTTTGGAACGGAACTTGTTCATAAGTCGAGGACTATCTGTATAGCAGTTACACACCCACACCTGTATATACACGTTCCCTGCATTGACACCTTTACCCAATATAAACACCTATATTCACGCCATTATCCCCAAATCCTGCCCACACATTAGCCCGTTAAAAATACCTGTCCACCCTGACACCTATATACACACATGTACCCTACATAATCAATTGTACCCACACCTGTCCGGCACCCACTTGCACCCACCATAAAGACCTGAATACACACCTGTCCTCCCCACATACACCTGTACACACACCTGTATCTCTCCTCCTGCAGGCACTGGGTCATGTAGGAGTAGTCACTCTGTAGCTGTGTCTTCATTTCCTCCATTGCGTCCTCCATGTGCACCTGACTGGCTTTGATCTCCTGTAGTCCTTCCAGCAGTGTGTCCCATGACGTAGATGTGTGATGATGGTGATGATGATGGTGATGATGTCCATCCATTCGTGGGCTTCCCATGTAGATGGCCCCGCCCCCTCCAGAGTTGCTCCCAGCCCCGGACCCAGAGGTGCCACTGGAGCATTCATCATCACTGCCATACTTAGGGCTAGAGACAAGCGTGGCACTGCCACTGAGTGCCCGAGGGGGTGCGTCCTCTGTGTGGCCAGATCCTAGAGTGTCCTTCAGGTGGGTGATGTTGTCTGCGCTGCCGAACTTGTTGCGTATAAGTGCAGAGACTCCGCCCCTCACACCTTCAACCACACCTCCTCCAAAGCCACTGATGCCAGCCCGGACATTGGCTCCAACGTCCTTGAGGCCCTGCTGCATGTCCCGCAACACGTCTTTGGGCTGACGCGCCAAACCGTTCTGCAAGATAGCCAGGTGTAACAGTTACACACCTGTACACACTTTTCAGTTCCCCATTTTTACATCCATACAGTACGCTCATCTGGACCCCATTTACCCATCTGTATATAGACAGGTATCTCATTTACACAGCTGTAGCACAGTTACTTACCTACCTGTAAAACCTTCTGTAGTGCCAGTACCCACCTGTATAATCATCTGTACTCCACTAACATGCCTGTATACACATCTGTATCCTATTTACCTCACTGTAAACAAGTCTGCACCCCATTTGCACACTCATAGACACACCTGTGTCCCCTTTACCTTAGCTGTCCAGGTTTGTAGCCCAGTTACACACCTCTACTCCAGTTAGCCACCTGTATACTCATCTGTACACCAGTTAAACAACTATATACACACATACTCCACTAACACATCTGTACCCCATTGATCTAACTGTATACACACACTTACATTCACTGGTGTATCCCATTTACATATACAGGTGTATACACACCTCTACTTCATTCCATGTACCCTATTTCCACAGCTGCATATACACTGTAACCTATTTGCACAGCTGTATACACACCTGCACCCTATTTGCACAGCTATACACACATGTACTCTCTTTCCAATGCTGTATACACACCTGTACCCCATTTGCACAGCTGTATACACATTTGTACCCCATTTACACAGCTGTATACGCACCTGTACCTTATTTCCCACCCTTCCCCCCTCTACCCAAGAAACACACCTGCTTCAGGTTTACACACACACTAACCTGCTCGATTTCTTTAAGCTTTTTGTGGTAGTGTTCGAGTTTTTTGTGCAGGTGTGCAATGGTTTGCGCAGATTTCTGGTTTTTCTTCTCGAAGACGTGTTTGATGCGTGACGCTTGCTGTTTGTCAGCGTTGTGAGCCAGTTTGAGATACTCGGCCACGTTATCGTCACGTGCCTCCTGTTCCACACGGATTTGCTCCGTGATCTTCAGGATCTTCTGCTGCAGGTGATCCAGAGCAGCGCGTGTTCGCTGCCCCTCCCCTGGGCCCTCCCCCTGCCATGACCCTGCCCCCAACACAGACCCCACCCCCTCCACGCTGATGTTCCCATCTGAGCCGCCATGGGCCACTGAGGGGGGCAAAGGCAGTGTTGACACCTCACTCTTATCCAGCTGTAACACACACACACACACACACACACAGACAAACATTTACCCACAAAACTTGACATATATTATTTTAAGTAATTGTAAAAGCATACACTCACAGAGATACACACATTTTCATCTATTTATCCCCAAGAATCTTTTGTGTGTGTGTGTGTGTGTTTGTGTGTGTGTGTGTGTGTGTGTGTGGGTGTGTGTGTAATGGGACCTCATCGTGAGTCGATGCTCTCTGGGGAATTTCAGGGCACAGTCAAGCAGAAACAACACACACAAACACACACTTTGTCTCTTAATATGCAGTGAATCCGGGAAGTATTCACTTTTTTCACATTTTATTCCAAAATAGATTCAATGAATTATTTTCCTTAAAATTCCAAAAACAATCCCCCATAATCACAACATGAAAGATGTTTGTTTGTTGATGATATTCGAAATTGAGCTAAAAATTATGTATCCTGTTTCTACTTATCATCCATGAGATGTTTCTACAACTTGAGTCCACTTTTGGTGAATTCAGCTAATTGATGATTTGGAAAGACACACACACACACCTGTCTCTATAAGGTCCCACAGTTACCAGGCATGTCAGAGCTCAAACCAAGTCACGAAGTCCAAGGAATTGTCTGTTGACCTCTGAGACAGGATGGAGTTGAGGCTCAGATCTGGGGAAGGGTACGGAATAAATTCTGCAGCATTGAAGGTCCCAATGAGCACAATCAACTGTAAATGGAAGAAGTTAGGAACCACCAGGACTCTTCCTAGAGTGGGCCATCTGGGGGCGAAGGGCCTTAGTCAGGCAACCTGCCTTTCCCTGTGACAAGAGGAGAATCTTTTAGAAGAACAACCATCTCCGCAGCACTGCACCAATCAGGCCGATATGGTAGAGTGGCCGGTTGGATGCTGAAGGCACCTGAAGAACTTTCAGACCATGAGACACGAAATTCTCTGGTGTGATGAAAAATTGAACACTTTGGCCTGACTGCCAAGAGTCATGTCTGGAAGAAACCAGGCGCTGCTCATCACCTGGTCAATACAATCCCAACAGTGAAGCATGGTGGTGGCAGCATCATGCTGTGGGGATGTTTTTTAGTGGCAGGAACTGAAAGACCAGTCAGGATTGAGGGAATGATGAATGCAGCAATGTACAGAGAAAACCTTGATAAAAATCTGCTCAAGGGCACTCTGGACCTCAGACTGGGGCGACAATTTGTCTTTCAACAGGACAGCGGCTCTAAGCACACAGCCAGGATAGCAAAGGAGTGGCTATGGGACAACTCTGTGATTGTCTTCATCCTCAACCGACCTGAGGCTGTAATCAGTGACAAGGGTGCTTCAACAAAGTATTGAGCGAAGGCTGTGAATACTTATGCACATGTCAGTTTTTCATTTTTACTTAAAAAAGTTCTTTCAAGTTGTCATCATGGGGTGCTGTTTGTAAAATTTTTAGGAAAATAATAAATTTAGTCCATTTTGGAATAAAGCCGGAACATAACAAAATGTGGAAAGTAAAGCGCTGTGAATACTTTCTGAATGCTGTAATTACTATAATCTCAACAAGACTGGAATAAGATTTTTGTGAATACATTATATATATATATATATATATATACACACACACACACTGGGATCATGGTCAGTGCTGGAACCAGAGACAGAGAGACAGAAGGAAAGAAAGAAAGAAAGAAAGAAAACAGAAAGCAAATGTGAGAGACAGGATGAGAAACTTAGCACAGCACCGGTTTTAAAAACTGGGTTATTGTGCAAAAACACAGAACACACACACACACACACACAACATGGCTGCAATGTGTGTGTGTGATGAGGTGTTAGAGTGAACAGAATGAAGGGACAGAAACACACACAGATGCTTTGATGTTACTGTGTGTGTGAACATGGCTAGTGCAGTGGATCATGGGTAAAAAACAAAGAGATGATGATAATGATGATGATGATGATGGAGAGAGAGATGACGACGATGATGATGATGATGATGATGATGAAGGGGAGTTGAGGAAACGTTACCATACTATTTAGTCCCGGATCAGTCGGATGAGTGCAGCTCTGTTTGTGAGGCCCATCCCTCCCTCTATCCCTCCATCATCCCTCCCTCCCTCTATCCCTCCCTCCACAAATCCACTCTGTCGTTCTCTCTCTCAGCTTATCTGTCGCTCCACAGCCTCTCGGTGCTGCACCTCCTCCTCCCACCATCCCTCGCTCCTCTCCTCCTCTCTGTCTTTATCGTCCTCCTCTTTGTGTCTCAGTTGCTTGTCCTGCAGTTCAACCACATGCGCAATCTGTCTCTCCTTCCGACTCCACCACAAACGCCACCACAAACACTACAGCTGCTGCTGCTCCGGCGCATGTGATGGAGGGAGAAAGAAGGAGGGACAGAGAGAAAGAGGGAGAGAGGGAGGGAGGAGGGACAGAGAGAGAGAGAGAGGGAGGGAGGAGGGACAGAGAGAGAGAGAGAGGGAGGGGAGTTGGGAGATTAACGCAGGCGCATTAGTGCCTCTTAAGCTGAGAGAGAGAGAGATCACCATGGTATCATCTCTAAACATCCAAACACTGTGTTCATCATGCAGACAACACACACACACACACACACACACACTGCTAATGCTAATGCTAACAGCAGCATCTGTAATGATAGAAGAAAAAATAGATGAGCATGATGTAATTGCTATAGCAACAGAGTCTGTGTTCAGCCAGCAAAAATCACAACCAGCACGTCACACAACACACACACACTACACACACACACACACTACACACACACACACTACACACACTACACACATTCACAAACATACACAGACACACGCACTAACCTAAACAGCTACACATAGACACACTCACATACACACAGCCTCATGGAAACATTTACATTTACATTTTACATTTAGGCATTTGGCAGACGCTCTTATCCAGAGCGACTTACAAAAAGTGCTTTAATGTTTACAACATTGGATACATACTTACACTGGGTTAACTAGGTTAATAACTAAGTACCATTAGTCCAGTGGTTCTCAAACATTTTCTGTCATTCCCCACTTAAGGCGGTGGGCGAATTTTCAAGCCCAACTTGTCAACAAAATGATAACGGAAACGGCCAAGTTTACTATTTATTGAAAAATCAATTTCTAAACCAATAAGATCAAATAACACCAAGTTCAAAACAGATAAAATACACGTGCATTTGTTATAACAGGCTTACTTCATCACTTATCTAGAGCTTTCTTTCAAAGAAGTCGAGTGGCTTATTAACGTGACTGGGGTGTGTTGTCTCTAAGTGTCTTCCTACTTTGTCTCATGCTGTCTGCTGCCAGCGGTTTAAGACACAAAACACACACGTGTCTCTCCTCTGCCCCCACCATCCCCACCATCAATCCAAACGCAACATACAGTACAGTAGGCTTCATCATGTTTTCCTTTCGGCTGGATTTTTGGTTGATTAGGCTGATGATGCTGAATCACCTGCTTTTTTGTGGTCCATGTAACAAATGTATCCACTGATGTCATTATGCTCACTACATACAGTACGCTACTGTGTTATGGTCTAAAATGCCCCTGCCACAGATTGCCCCCCCACACACATAATCTCTTTCAAATAATATATTAGAACATAAATTCATAGGTTTATGGTTTACAAATGACAAATTAAAACAAATGAATTTAATTATAAAGTAAGCAATATAAAAATAATTTGTATAGGAGAAAAAATATATAAATTAGCCTATATATTTTTTTCATATACAACATGTATATTTTTATATTGCTTATTTTATGATAAAAATCATTTCCTGTAGTTTTTTTTACCACAAACACAATTTATTTAGTGTAATTTGTGATAAATAATTTGTTATTTGTACATTGACAAACCCCTGCAAAATAAATGTGCCATAAAATAATCATTTTGGGGGATTTGTATTAATGGTCTCGACGGCTGTCACGTGCCTAGGGTTAATTATAATAGTAATAATATATTCGATAATAATAAACCTTTGAATGCATGTCCTAATATAATAATTGATAGAGATTATGTAGGGGGGCAATCCGTGGCAGGGGGGCACTTTAGTGCATAACACGTGTTTGTGTCCGCGGTAAAGTTAGTTTGATATTCACATCTCCGAATTCAATAGCTGCGTAAATAAACCCGTGAATAAGATACCCACATATATTTCCTCTCTACATTGTCTTTAAGCCACATCCGCTTTAAATTATACATGTTTAAAAGCATAAACACCATTATTCTCTACGGCGCAACAAATGATTTAGGGATCATCGCAAAATGCCGCACAGCAACAAAAAGCGTAGAAGGATATTGATCTTCCCTTCTGTTCAGCGCCTGAAGGATCAAAAAGCAACTTTGTTGCCACACTGGAAACTAGAAATGCCAGACTAGTACTGCCTAAAAAAAAATACAGAAACATCAGCATACACATAGGAATAAATGAAATGACATATATAATACCGAATGTTTCCTCATATATTGTTCCTCTGCAATTAACATGCCGACATTAAACCGTTATTGTTGCACTGTGGTTCCACTTTTTCTCTGATGTTATTTTAATTTACTTGTATTACTGATCCATTTCTTTGTGTGTCATTATTTAGTTTCGAGTGTCCGATAAAGAAAATAAAGATTAAATAAATAAATTAAGAAAAGCATGAATTAGAATAGGTACTTTCCTATTATTTTCCACTAATTCCCTCCCGTTCATTGCGCCCCACCTGTCATGTCTGTATTCCCCACTAGTGGGGCGCGCCCCACAGTTTGAGAACCACTGCATTAGTCCAACACATCTGAGTTTTTTTTTTGTTTTTTTTTCGGGGGGGTTAGTCCAAGTACTGGAGAAACAGATGCGTCTTGAGTCGTCGTTTAAAGATAGTCAAAGTCTCTGATGTACGGACATCTAGAGGAAGTTCATTCCACCACCTAGGTGCCAGAACAGAAAAGAGCCTGGATGAATGCCGCCCTCGATCCCTGAGGGATGGTGGGATGAGGCGAGCAGTGCTGGAGGATCGGAGGGAACGTGGTGCAGTTCGTGGTGTAATTAGCGCAGAGAGGTAAGTGGGTGCTGGGCCATTTTTAGCTTTGTAGGCAAGCATCAGTGTTTTGAATTTGATGCGGGCAGCTACAGGAAGCCAGTGCAGGGAGCGGAGGAGTGGTGTGGTGTGGAAGAAACTTGGGGAGGTTAAAAACGAGACGTGCTGCTGCATTCTGGATCAGTTGCAGAGGACGAATCGTGGACAAAGGCAGGCCTGCCAGGAGTGAGTCTGGAGGAAAGGAGAGAACAAGTTGGGTGTCGTCTGCATAACAGTGGTATGAGAATCCATGCGATAATATGACCTTACCAAGAGACCGGGTATAGAGGGAGAACAGAAGAGGACCAAGTACTGAGCCCTGCGGGACACCAGTAGAGAGTCTACGTGGGGCAGATGTAGATCCCCTCCATGTTACCTCATATGACCTATCTTTTAGGTAAGAAGCAAACCATTGCCACGCTGTTCCACAAATTCCAAGGCTTGTAAGAATAGATAATAGAATCTTGTGGTTCACCATGTCAAATGCAGCTGACAGGTCCAGGAGGATCAGGACAGATGAAAGTTTAGCAGATCACACACTCACACTCAAATACACACCTACACAAACATACACACAAAGATACACACACACTCAAAAACAATTCAATTCAATTTTATTTGTATAGCACAATCAAAAGAATTATTTAAGTTTGTATGAAATGTGAATGTGTATGAATCAAAATGGTCAGTTTGTCCCTGATGAACAAGCTGAGGGCGACAGTGGCAAGGAAAAACTCCCTGAGATGGTAATAGGAAGAAACCTTGAGAGTAACCAGACTCAACAGGGAACCCATCCTCATCTGGGTGATAACGGATAGCAGGGATTGATCTGCATTTATACAGTGTGTTAGGTGGGAGGCAGTTCAGCTATAATAGCTGATGTTAATTAATGTTAATATGGAGTCCAGGTAGTTATTGGAGACCATTGCAATCTTGAACTATCCGCAGCCAAGTCAAGTCCTCAGAGAAACAGCTGTCAACACCAGTCAAGGCCAGAACCGTCTTTATGGTAAAGTGAAACCATCCCCAGACACCAGACGCATCCCAAAGAGACACACAGGACATCCATGCGACGAGATCTTCAACCAGAAGTAGGGCACCAGGATGGGTCAGACAGGTCCGGAGGGCAGAGGGAGTCTGGATCACTGGCAGCTCAGGAACGACATGTGTGGCTCGACAGAGAGAGAGAGAGAGAGAGAGAGAACAGGAGAGGGGAGAGGAGAAGAGGAGAGATAACAGTTAGGTATGGTCACAGTCACATAATGTATAATGTGAATGTATATTTACTGTGGAGTGCAAGCAGAGACTCCGGCAGGACTAACTATGACATCATAACTAAAAGGGAGGAGCCAGAAGGAAACACAGACATGAGGGGGAACTGAGATGTAAAGCAACCAATCACCTCATTATAAAAATGCTTGGCTAAATAAATAGGTTTTTAGCCTGGACTTAAACACTGAGACTGTGAAGTCCCGAACACTATTTGGAAGACTATTCCATAACTTTGCGGCTTTGTAAGCAAAAGCTCCGCCCCCTGCTGTAGTTTTCATAATATGCGGTACTGATAAGCAGCCTGCATCCTTTGATCGAAGTAGGCGTGGCGGATCGTAAGACACTAGCAGTTCACTCGGATACTGCGGCGCGAGATCATTTAATGCTTTATATGTCAAGAGTAGTATTTTAAAATCAATGCGAAATTTCACGGGGAGCCAATGCAGTAAAGATAAGATAGGGGTGATGTGCTCATATCTTCTGGTGTGAGTGAGGATTCTCGCTGCTGCATTCTGGACTAGCTGAAGCTTGTTTATGCACCTAGTTGAACAACCAGACAGTAAGGCATTACAATAGTCCAACCTAGAGGTGATAAAAGCATGAACTAGTTTTTCTCCATCGTTTAGCGACAGTATATTACTTATCTTGGCAATATTTCTGCGATGAAAGAATGCTATCCTGGTAATATTATCTACATGTGCTTCAAATGAAAGGCTGGAATCAATAATCACACCAAGGTCTTTTACTGTTGCACTTGATGGAACAGAAAGGCCATCTAAAGTTACGGTGTGATCTAAAATCTTACTTCTAGCTGTATGCGGTCCTATGACTAAAACTTCTGTCTTATCAGGATTAAACACAAGGAAGTTAATTAGCATCCAATGTCTTGTGTCCTGCACACATTGCTCAACTTTAGTAAGCTGTTTTTTCTCATCAGGTTTTGCTGAGACGTATAACTGTGTGTCGTCAGCATAACAGTGAAAACTAATACCATGCTTATAGATTGTGTTGCCTAGAGGAAGCATGGTCAGGGAAAAAAGCAGTGGACCTAAAACTGAACCTTGTGGAACACCAAACTCCACTAGAGAACATGCAGAATAATCACCATTTAAGTCTACATACAAACTGATAACGATAATAGGATCTGAGCCAGGAGAGGGCTGTACCCTTAATTCCTACTAATTTTCTAATCTGTGAAGAAGAATACTATGATCAATGATGTCAAAAGCTGCACTGAGGTCGAGTAATACAAGCATAGTTACACAACCCTGATCAGAGGCCAATAGGAGGTCATTTACTACTTTAACGAGTGCTGTCTCTGTGCTGTGATGAGGCCTAAATCCTGACTGATACAGTTCATGTATGTTATTTCTATGTAAATTTAAGCATAACTGCTGTGATACTAATCTTAGAGATAAAAGAGAGGTTTGATATCGGCCTGTAACTGGACAGCTGACAGGGGTCGAGGTCAGGTTTCTTAATAATCGGTTTAATAACTGCTATTTTAAAAGATTTTGGAACATACCCAATGCTGAGTGAGGAAATACACACACACACACACCTACACACTCACTCACATACACATAAACACACTCAAATACACAGAAACACACACATTCAAATACACACACACTCAAATACACAAACTCACAAACACACACTCAAATACACACACAGAAACACTCACATATTCACACACTAACAAACACACCCACCTACACATACACACACACAAAGTCAGAGAGAAGTGCTGATTTATTTTTTATTCATTTTTTACACATTTATTACAATATAATGTTATATCATCTAATAAATAAATTATCTTAATACTCTGCATCTGCTCACACACACACACACAGTCTCTCTCTCACGCACACCTACACACACAGTCGCTCTCTCTCTTTCTCACACACACACTTACACACACACACACAGCCTCTGATACATGGTAAGACACGTAATAGTTTAACATAAACACTGATTTAGTGATGAGTTACGGACACAACA
>NC_071122.1:26107500-26125000 GCF_024256425.1 Clarias gariepinus
TGTGTTTCTCTCCTGTGTTCAATAATAACAACAACAATAACAACAACAAAAACAACAACAATAATAATAATGTTCCTCATGTGAAACACATCAGCACATAATCAGTAATACACACAGAGAAACAGGAACTCACCTGAGAGGAGTGTGTGTAGAGCAGTGTGTGTAGAGGAGTGTGTGTAGGAAAGTCGAGAAGATTCTCAGACCCACTGAACTCTACATTCAGTCACGAGACAATCCGGTGCAGAACATAGATGCGAGAGACCCGGTGTGTGTGTGTGTGTGTGTGTGTGAGACCCGGTGAGAATGCGCTCCGTGTCAGCGGTACTCCTCAGTCTCCTCTTTGTGGCTCCTCCTGCTACCCCCCCCCCCGCCCCCCGTACATGGGCGGAGCCTGACGTCGTGAAACACGTGTACCAGTGAGCACGTGCGAGCTGGTAAACACACGCGCACGTGAGCCGGACTCCAGTTGTAGGAAACTCCAGCTGTGGGACTCTGCCTGAGCCGCGCTGCGCATGCGCGGTCTTGTGCGCAGACATTCCACCGCGTTCCCTTCCCACTCTGACTCCAAGTCCTCTATTTATAAAACCTGAGTGTGTGTGTGTGTGTGTGTGTTTCATCAGTGTATTACAGAGTAGATGTAGCACTGGCTATAACAGCTGATGGTTTGGTAATGACACTAACTGACTGTTATTATAACAGGCCCGTAGCCAGCCGGGTGCAAGGGGGGGTTCTTTTTTTTAAAAGTGGACCTTTTTTCTCAGTATTTTGTATTTGAGTATTTATTCATTTTGTATTTCATTTTGAGGTTTAAATACTGCATTTTAGTGACATGTGCTGGATTAGTCTGCTGGTATCATAATGTGCATGCTTTTGAAAAATATTACCAATAATGATCTAATAATAATAATATACAAATATTACGGAAAAAGACGTTTTCAGTTTATGTACTTACAAAACTGTGGGATGAATAAAAATATTTTTTTGTGTGCTTATTTTATTTTATGTTTTATGTAACAATTATTTATGATAAACTTCATTCGAATGCTGTCTACACCGCGTATAGACTCTAGACAGCATCGCCTATGGTTAATAGAATAATTTAATAAATCTACTAATTTAATATAATAATTTATTAATTCAAAATAAAATGTAAATAAATCCTAATATTATGCATGGTCAAGCAGGTTTGTTTACGCATTGAACTCGTCGTTCTTTCTTTTCTTTTCTTTTTTTGATGGTTTAACATTTTTAACATAATAAAATCACAGATCCATCAGATAGGCTCCTGTCTGTTAATGTTTATTTAAGATGTTACAGACTTGTCATAGCCATTCAGACTGCTCAAGAAAAGGCACAAGAGAACTATTCTGTGTGTGATGTGGGGTTGACGATTAGCTACCACTTAACTAGCGTTAGCAATTTGATCTTGAGGTAGTAACAGACTTATTCTGTTTGGCAGTCTTTTTGAACATATGTTTAATATTCTGCAATAATGACGCTGCCCCCTGCTTTCTCTTCCGTCTCTCCTGCTCTTTTTGACCCATATTATACACCGCTAGATGCCGCCTCACAGATTTAAAAAACGTCAGTTGCTGCGCAGACTCGTCACATGTCGCGTTTTTTTTTTGTAAATTGTTTTGTAATAAAGTGTTATTTTAAATAATGCCCAACAATTTTAATCTGTCTCAATAATAATAATAATAATAATAATAATAATAATAACAACAAAAAATTCTGGACCTTTGGCAGTGAGGGGTGGGTCGTTCGAACCACCCGAACCCCCTCTGGCTACGGGCCTGTATAATGTTTAATTAAACACAATACACAGTTAGAGCAGAAAGTGAAGACATGATTTACATGATTTGTGTAGAACTGAAATACTGAGAAGATGAAAACTGTCACTTAAAATGTATTTTTTTTTCAGTATCTCAGCAATGTAAAGCAACAGCGAGCAGCTGAAATGATTCCTCGGCCCAGTCCTGTGGCACGTGCGGTCCGACCTTTCTTTGGTTCCCCGAACACGACTTTGGTTCCTACATACATTTTGTTTACATTTACTGTTTGACACAAAAGTTCAGGAGGAAATATCACAGCACTCTGCACTGCCACTTCAGTTTCACTCAGGTACCTGAGATTTACACCCCACTGCTCTACCAGACTCGACTCCTACACTATACACTCTTCTGCTTTGTTTATTTTAAAGCTTTAAATTCCATTTAGCGTGTTTCTAAAACTCTGTGCTGCTTGAACTGGTGAATATACCCCTGGAATGAGGGATCTATCTGTCTGATCCACCACAACTGGTCAAGTGGCGTGTAAATATTAGCGGCAGGTGTGCTAGAGGTTAGAGGAGGAGAGTGCCTGACCTTAGCCTGAGCTCTCTGCACCTTCATGCTCCACAAATTTGATATTTAGTATTTGTATGGTTGTGCAAATAAAAGCTTATTTGGGGAAAAAAGCGCTACATGACTGGCGTGTTGTTGCTTTCAGATGCACCTCAGAAGCAAAAATAGACTAGGGAGAGCTGCTTCTGGGATGCTTGGGAAACGTGACGAGGTGTAGCTGATGGAAACACATCCACTGACTAGAGTGACTAGCATCAACTCCCATGACCACTTCACAGCATAGAGACACCACTTCTGTTACTGGGGCAAAAATAGGCTTGCACAAACTTGATGCAGGCGAGAGGGCTTCTTCTACCTCACACCTCATACTGGGTTTGATGTCTGAAGGCCAATAATAGCTGAGTATTAAAATGAAAAAATCTTTAATCTGGTGTGGTTCTGTTCATGTGGAATGAAGCCTTGCAGATATTTTTTTTTTTTGAAGATCCAGCAAAAAATAGGTGAATGAGAGATACCGCTCTGTATAAATGCTGTGTTTTTCAGTCTGAAGGTTTTGAGATTGCCATTTTAAGCTAGTATATATCTAATATTTCTGATTAAAAAAACTATGCAGATCTTTGTTCGGTCAGAACTTTAAACAGCCTTTTTCATTTCTATTAAAGCGATAAACAGCAGATAAATGAACTGATGGGTATTCAGATGACTTGAATGCACATGAATAAGAGTGTAAAACTGGCAATTATCTCCCCTTTCTATTGGGCACTAACTCAACTTTTCCACCTGGCAAAGTTCCAAATTCTTATACACTCCCCATTCATAACAGCACTGTATTGTGTGTGTGTGTGTGTGTGTGTGTGTGTGAGACAGTGAGTCTCTGATGACCAGAACATGCAGTTCTGAGACGCACTGTATAGTTTCTGAAAGAACAATATGAATGTTAAAAGTTATAACTGGCAAACGAGAACAGAATAAAGATTTCATGATACCCCTTTATCTATGCAGGGCGGGAATAAATTTGAACATTATGTACAATGAGGAACACAGAAACGTCACAACAGGTGTGTATTCAGGGTGTGAACTTGTCTATCAATAGGTCAGCAGGTGTGTGTCAAACAGTCAAAAAACAAATGAGTAAGTGTGTAAATGTATTACATCAGGGTTCCTAAGGACAAAAGCACACTATTCCATCAGGAGACTCAAACGTGCTTTCAATCCAGCAAGTGTTCCTAAAAATATACTACACTTTATCTAACACAGAGACAACATCAATGTACTAGACCTGAAATAACTAAATAAGCTGAAAAGGACATGGCTTAGTACATGTATACTCCATATAATGCCAATAGTATGTGGACACCTGATCTCACACACCTCACCTATGGTTATTTTTCAATTCTATTCAATTTTATTTGTATAGCACTTTTAACAATTGATATTGTCGCAAAGCAGCTTTACACAATCAAAAGAATTATTTTGCATAAAATGTGAATGTGTATGAATCAAGTCAGTTTGTCCCTGGTGAGCAAGCCGAGGGCGACAGGGGCAAGGAAAAACTCCCTGAGATGGTAATAGGAATAAACCTTGAGAGGAACCAGACTCAACAGGGAACCCATCCTCATCTGGGTGATAACGGATAGCAGGGATTGATCTGCACTCATACTGTGTGTTAGGAGGCTGTGAGACTGGAAGTTCAGTATAACAGGAGATGTGTTAAAGTTAAAATGAAGTCCAGTTCGTTCCTGGAGGCTCATGTAGACTGTAGGAAACTCCAATTTGATTCAATTCAATTTTATTTGTATAGCGTTTTTACCAATTGTCATTGTCACAAAGCAGCTTTACACAATTAAAATAATTATTTAAGTTTGTATGGAATGTAAGTGTGCATGAATTAAGATGAGCAGATCGTCCCTGGTGACCAAGCCGAGGGCGACAGTGGGAAGGAAAAACTCCCTGAGATGGTAATAGGAAGGAACCCTGAGAGGAACCAGACTCAACAGGGAACCCATCCTCATCTGGGTGAAACAGAAAGCAGGAATTGATCTGCATTTATACAGTGTGTTAGGTGTGTTAGCCAGTTCAGCTATAATAGGTGATGTTAATTGATGTAAATATGGAGTCCAGATAGTTATTGGCGACAATTGCAATCTTGAACTATCGAGCAACCGCAGCCGAGTCAAGTCCTCCAAAAAACAGCTGTTAACACCAGTCGAGGCCAGAACCGTCTTTATGGTAAAATGAAACCTTTCACAGACACATTCCAAAGAGACACACGGGGCATCCATGCGACAAGATCTCCAACCAGAAGTAGGGCACCAGGATGGGTCAGACAGGTCTGGAGGGCAGAGGGAGTCTGGATCACTGGCAGCACAGGAACGACATGTGTAGCTCGAAAGAGAGAGGGTGGGAGAGAGAGCAGAAGAGGGGAGAGGAGAAGAGGAGAGATAACAAACAGTTAGGTAGGGTCGCAGTCACATAATGTATAATGTGAATGTATATTAACTGTAGAGTGCAAGCAGAGACTCCGGCAGGACTAACTATGACATCATAACTAAAAGGGGAGGAGCCAGAAGGAAACACAGACATGAGGGGGAACTGAGATGTAAAGCAAACAATCACCTCACCGTCAACAAACCTGAGTGATCAATGAGAGTGAGGAAGACAGCATCTAAACATACCAGTTCACCATAATACTCTACGTCCATGAGTCCCCCAGATCTGCTCCTTTACCTAAGGCTAATCTATTTATAAAAATGCTTGGCTAAATAAATAGGTTTTTAGCCAGGACTTAAACACTGAGACTGTGTCTGAGTCCCGAACACTATTTGGAAGACTATTCCATAACTTTGGGGCTTTGTAAGAAAAAGCTCTGCCCCCTGCTGTAATTTTCATAATACGCGGTACTGACAAGCAGCCTGCATCCTTTGATCGAAGTAGGCGTGGCAGTTCGTAAGACACTAGCAGTTCACTCAGATACTGCGGTGTGAGACCATTTAAAAAGAGGAGTATTTTAAAATCAATGCGAAATTTCACGGGGAGCCAATGCAGTGAAGATAAGATAGGGGTGATGTGCTCGTATCTTCTGGTTCTAGTGAGGACTCTCGCTGCTGCATTCTGGACTAGCTGAAACTTGTTTATGCACCTAGTTGAACAACTAGACAGTAAGGCATTACAATAGTCCAACCTAGAGGTGATAAAAGCATGAACTAGTTTTTCTGCATCGTTTAGTGACAATATATTTCTTATCTTGGCAATATTTCTGCGGTGAAAGAATTCTATCCTAGTAATATTATCTACATGTGCTTTAAATGAAAGGCTGGAATCTATAATCACACCGAGGTCTTTTACTGTTGCACTTGATGGAACAGAAAGGCCATCTAAAGTTACAGACTGATCTAAAATCCTGCTTCCAGCTGCATGCGGTCCTATGACTAGAACTTCTGTCTTATCAGGATTAAACAGAAGGAAGTTAATTAGCATCCAATCTCTTATGTCCTGCACACATTGCTCAACTTTAATTGAGACGTATAACAGTGTGTCATCAGCATAAAAATGAAAACTAATACCATGCTTACGAATGATGTTGCCCGAAGGAAAAAAAAAGCACTGAACCCTGTGGAACACCAAACTCCACTTAAGAACATGTAGAATGGATAGGGTTAGGGTTAACCTAATACAGTGGAACCTTGGATTACGAGCATAATTCAATCCTCTTCCCCTTCTTGTCTTACACACACAACGGAAACACTGTTTTATCGGAAAAATAAACAAGAAATCTCTCTAATGACACTTGATTGAGCCACACACTAACGGAATCACTGCTGTAAAGTAAAAATAAAACAAATTACCCTGCACTTTACCCTTGAAAAGAATCGCATTGTTTTTGTGTTGTGCAGAGAGAAAGAGTGTGTGTGTCTGTCTGTGAAGGTGAAAGTAGAGGGGTCTGTGTGTGTGTGTGTGTGTGTGTGACACGGTGTCCACTGATGCGCGTGCACACAGACACAAAGAGAAGGCTGAGCCCTGATACAGAGAGAGAAAATGGGTCTTTAACCTCTCTAATGAGACTTGTTTTTGCTTTATACACACGCTGTACACACACGCATACATACACAAAATAAAATATGTTTTACGCACACACACTTGGTCACAGTGTTATAGTAAACAGTACACGCGTGCACGGATGTTGATTAGACCAGTATGAAAGAGAAAGAGAGTAAGAAGAGATGAGTGAAATTAGTTCTCTCGCTTCAAGGGGAGTAAAGTATTCTAGGTTCTAATGTGGTGTGGTTAGTTTATCATCTGTATCACTTAAATTGTCTGATTTCAAAGCCTGAATTTTTTGCCAATTTTTTATGATTTTGTTATTGAAAAAATTTATGAAGTCCTCACTACTGTATGTTGTTGTGGAGATTTCTGCAGTGGTCTTATTTCTGGTTAATTTGGCTACAGCATTAAATAAGAATCTAGGATTATTTTTGTTATTTTCTATAAGAGTGGAGAGATATGTTGATCTAGCTACACTAAGAGCTTTTCTATAGTTCAGGATGCTCTCCTTCCATGCTATTTGAAATACTAACAATTTAGTTTGACGCCATTTACGTTCTAATTTCCGAGCGGTCTGTTTTAAAGTGCGCGTGTGATCGTTATACCAGGGAGCAAGTTTCTTATCTCTAATAGTTTCCCTTTTAACTGGAGCTACATTATTTAAGGTATAACGGAACGTCGACATTAAATATTCAGTCGCCTGATCGAGTTCTGTGGGGTCAGACGGTGATCTAATCGAAGTTGATAACTCTGGGAGATTACTGATAAAACTCTGTGTGGTATTTGATGTGAATGTACGTTTAAAGCAGTAGCGCGGCGCTGTGCGTATGTTATTACTATAACACACCTTAATCGAGACAAGATATTGATCTGAGATAACTTCAGACTGTGGAATTGTGATTTTATTTCTTATACTTAATCTGAAGGATAATATTAAATCTAAAGTGTGACCTGCTTTATGAGTGGGTCCTACACACTAAAAAAACCTGGGTTGTTTTTTCTCCCCAAGCGCTGGGTATCCTCTGTTGGGTCATTTTTCTGGGTTATTCTATATAATATCTGGGTAGTTTTTGTGTAACCCAGCTGCTGGGTTGAAGTTTGGTGGCCCCTCCCCCAAAGTTCACCGGTGTATTCAGCGGCTGTCAGCTTCATGTCTTCTCTCTTGAGCGCTGATGACGGTTCATCCTCCTCATGCATTTAAGGGAAAATTATGTTTAATACAAGGTCTGTATACACATGTTCACTCACAAGTCACATATGACTAAAAAATTATCAGTATATGTAAGATTTATTACTGTTACCGTGTTAAGGTTACACTTAAACTTTCAGGCTGGTCTGAGGTAAGATAATTTAGCTGACAATAGCTGCTATAGTTAGCCAAAGAACCCCACCTGTGTGTGAAAGAAACGGATAAGATGTCTGAGCCTATTAGCTTTCTTTGTAGAATGTTCACAGGGTGACGAAGATGGTAAAGTGATGAATTAACGCTATACTGTTAACTGTAGTGCTAGCATGACGCAGGCATTTAGTTAGGTTGCTAGCGTTAGCAACCACATTAACTAGTCTGACTTTTAAAAATATATTTTAAGAAGCTTTATTCTAAAAGCCATGCTTATTTTGCTGTTTTATTTTTGGTAGTAGCTGTCTCCATGTTTTTGTTACAGGGTACCTATACCCTATCTTTGTCATTTTTTATTTAGTATCAATCCTATTACACACTAAATTGATAGTCTTATTCAGTTTAATATTTGCTATTCAACAAAATTTTTACTTTCTTTCTAAGGTTGGCACCAACATGGTGGAATACCTCCAGCAGGCTGAAGGGTCAAGGCCGTACCCCTACATTTTGACGATAGGAGATAATGACCAGCGCTGCTCTCAGGCATTCGTCATTCTGGTGGGACAGGCTCTGGAGCAATGCACACTACTTGGGGCGGTTGATGTGTGCTTCAAGGCAGTTTATATTTCTGACATTAACTATCCAACTATGTGTTCCAGTAGAGGACTTTCTGTAATGTTGCTATGAAATAGCGAGGCCTACTTGAAAAGTCATAGACAGTGTTTGTATGTTAAAATGAGACCAGGGCTGGATAGTTTTGTTCTGCAGAAAAGATATCTGAAGTTACAGAGATCCTGCTCTGTAGAAGCTGCCTGAGGCTATTTGTGTTATTACTCCATTCTGCCCTTGTGAATAATAGTATAGTAATGATGTCGCTGTTGATTATCTGCTCTTGTGCTTTTGAAAAATAAATGTTTTTATAACATGTCGAATAAGCTGCTTTTGGATACTGAAATACATTTTCATACTAGTTTGGAGAATAACCAGTAAACTGACATTGGCCATGGTTCGTTTCTGTTTAGTGGACGTGGCCTGTGACGTATTATCATGCAGCTCCCGCTGAGCTCCTGTTTAGTGTAAATCCGGTCCGGTGCTGGACTGGGAACCACCAAGAACCGGCCCGCATTTACATCAGCACCAGTGTAGTGGAAATGAGGTACCATTCCTCCCCTCTGAAAGAGCTCGGCCAATCAGCCCCTCTGAGGAAAGTTCTCAGATTGATGGCACAAGTGGGCAACAAATCTTCCGTGCCCATTCCTTGTCTTGATCACCAATTTTACATGCAGCCAAAGTACAGTCAATATGCTTTCTTTACAAAAGCAGTTGTTAAGTGTCTCTGAGGCGTACAGTAAGTGTGTACTCACCACAAAAGAGGCAGAATGTATTGTGGCTGTTCCGTCAACGATGAGACAAACTGACTGACACCAAAGTCCTGTAAAAAGACTACAGTCTCTAGCTTTCTTGCTGTATTGCTACTGAGACAGTGCTATATTTTGTAACAAAATGTGATCTTTAATGCCTATATTATCACAGTGAATAGCATACATGTCCAAGCATGCCCATACTGCAAGCTACCAGTGAACCGCAAGGCAACTTGTCCTCGTTCTGTCCCTGGGCATGTCCATGGTGCACAAAACATTGTTAATAGGGTTATCACAAAAACAAAATGAATTAAACATGACAAAAAAGAAAATTAATTAATAAATTTAAAAAACAGTGTTCAAGAAGCAAAATCTTTGTTGTCCAGTGTTATTTTATTTACATGTCTTTTCTAAATGCTTTGATTGTTTTTTAAATGCAAAAATATGATGCTAATGTTGGAAACTGGTGATATTGGTAATATTTTTGGGTGGCTACAACAAATTATCTGCATTTACATTATTTTGAATTTAGCCTTAAGAACTGGCCCCCGGGACCAATTAAGTCCGTATGCCGAGGTTGCACTGTATTTGCTTAGTTAAAGCCCGGTGGTGAGTTTTCTGGACAGGCAGTGTATGTGAGAGTTTCACAAACAAACAAACAAACAAACAATTTTTGTATATGTATTTTTTGGGATGCACTATATTTCTGAAAATGTACATGTCTATTTAATAAAAAACTAAAGAAAGATAAACTGAAGATCTTTTTATTTGATAGTCTTAAAGGCACATTATAATGATATTGTCCCATAAACCTTTTTAAACAATCACTGTTATCTCTTCTTGCATCAGGTCTTATGTATAAAGGAATGAGTAAATAAGATCCGGTTTACTTATTCAGTCGGATTATCAGACAGAATTGCTAGCAGGAGTAACTCAGACTAACAACAGTTAGTTTAGCAGCGGAATCTGATGACGTCACTGAATGGCGGGAAATCTGACACAGCTCTGACAGGCCGACGCGCGCGCTCTTTTGAGTGCCGAGGCGGGAAAACCCGGCACGTGCTCATGTGCGCGCTGTGAGTCACCGTTTTTCTGACGTCATGCGCCGCTGAGTAAAGTCCGGCTAGACAGAGAGAAAAGCGCGCGAAATGTTTAAGCGCCCCGAGGAAGCAGTGTACCGGACAGGACCGGGTCACGTCACGTGAGTCACGTGGAACTCGTGCTCAGGCTGAGGGGGCGGGTGAAAAAGGCGTCACCACTCGATTGGACAGCGTGAGAGAGTGGGCGGGGCTTCCGCAAAGAGTAATAAGAGGTCAGGCAGGTCTTCTGAGGGTAGCAGCAGCAACACACACACACACACCAACAATTCATACTTACTGTACATAAAAAAACAGCGTAGTGCTGAAAGTTAGAATGTAGTTTAATGTATAATGTCACAGCTCCATCATTAGACATTTAGCAGCTGCTATAAACACTCGCAGAAACACCTGCAGCTTCTCATTTCACTGGGGATCCCCAAAATCTGGTAAAACGTTCACCTCTGACCGTTACCAAGCACTGACACTCGAATGCACTAACCCTCGCCTGTGTTATGACTACACAAATAAATGTACTATTATATTCCACTGTTCAACTCCAGCGATTATCTGACGACCCCAAACACTGCTATTAGTATTTTACTGTAACATCAAACATTGTTTCATACAGGGCACTGAACACAAGAAATTAAACACGTGCTGCGAGTATAGCCCTCTGCTGGCCATAGTATGAATTACATCCAATGACTGACAGCTACTGGGTCAGAGGGACTTGGCCCAAACCTTAGCTGCTGTATAAATCCCAGCATTAAGAGAGTCAGTGGTGTCCATGCACAGAAGAAGTGTTTGAGGAGTTGGATGACACACTCCACATTACTACTGGAGGATCGTACTTGCTATTGAAACTAACACTTGGTACAGGATGTAATGAAACACGTACTAGTTTGTGCACACGTGTGAAATGAAACTAAAAAGGACATTCTGAAACCTTTTTTTATTTTTTTTTATTTTTGATGAACATTACAAACGTACAAACACTACAAAGAAATAAAAAAAAAAAAAAAAAGAGGGGAAAACATTTCTTCATAGTGCCGTACAGTTTCCCGTTTTAAGCTCATGACTAATTCAGAGAGGATTCCCAACGCCATCAAACAAAAAAAAAAAAAAAGGGAAAGAAAGTCCACTTCACATCTCTTGTGCAGAATCACATGTAGGAGGAAATGATGGTTACATTCACATGACCATGCATGACCACAAGCAGGGAACATCATACACAAAAAAAACCTAAACGATATTAAAAATGATCGGCGATGGAATGGTGACAGCTGAGAAATGGAGCTCTGCGTCCCTCTCTCCCTCTCATGCGCACAACAAAGTGAGAAACATAACCGCTCTAAAACATCTGATCTCTTTATAAAATACAGAAAATAAAGAAAAGACTAATGAAGAAAGGGTGTCTGAGTCAGAGTCCATTACGCTGGAGTTTAAAAGATCATCTTTACACGAGGCGTCCATAATCGAGGATCTCTGGTCCGTCTCACTTCCTGTCATTCGACCGAGAGCGACTGCAAGACAGAGTTAAACAGAGTTAGTGCTGCAACCAATATTTAAAGAACCTTAATTCTAAATGTTCGTTCTGCAAAACTAATTCAGAAGAAAAAAAAAAAAAAAAAAAACTACCCCACAATCTCACACACACTTCTGACTTAAATAAACTTAACACGTTTAAAGCGTGAACATGTGTACCTTCTGGATCTGGAGAAAGAACGTGAAGGTTTGTGGTTCCTGTCACGAGAAAGAGATCTTTCCCTTCTGCGGTCACGAGAAAGAGATCTACACAAAGACACACATCATGTCAACATAATCCTGCATCCATCACATTTAAATATCAATTTTATATACATAAGCTTAATTAATCCCCAATAACTAGAGCCATCTAAAAAAAAAAAAAGAACCGGCGTATGTACCTGCTGCGGCTACGGCTGAAGCTCCTCCTGCGGGGGGATCTAAGGAGGACAGAGGGGCAACAAGTAGAGACAGAGTGAGATTCAGGGAGGCAGAACCGAATACACAACAGCCCTACAGCCCTTGTCCTGCTAGCCAACTGCTCTTTAACTCACCTTCACACACCTGGAGCAGGAAACCTGTCGTTAAAACACTTAAATAGGAATCTAAACATCTGTGTAAATGAGTGAGATTACTGAGCATCTGGGAAAAAAGCTAATGAGTGATGTTGAATGGTTACAAATGGATTCTGTACACGGCTAAACACCACTAAAGTGCAGTATTAACACACTGACAGCTGAACATTTGAGAAACCCTGTTATACCCGGCACAAAGAAGAAAAAAAAATAAAAAATGATGGACCATAATGCAATGTGAGGGCACAGAGCACTGGACCCCAATGCTCAAAGAAGAAACTAACACTTGTTTTTATTTCGAGTTTAAATGGAGAAAGCTCAACGTTAAAGCAGCTACACTACCAGAAGAGCCGTCTCCATTTAAACTGCATGCCATACCAACCCTTTTATTGTGAATCAAAGTAAAAGGAGTCTTTTAAAAAGGAAAAAAGAGGAAACCTGAATTTCTCTTCATTCTTTACAACTGTATTCAGCATCAAACTGTATGAAGCAGGAAAAACTTACTAGTCTTTTGGTTTTCAACAAGCTAGAAATGGCGAAGGGGAGGCAGACTGGCGGCCGTGAAAGTGGCTGCAGCGGGTTTTTCCTGCTTTAATTGTTGCTGCTGCTTTGTAGTGTAGACTTTTGGGAACGTAAAACACGCTGATTGCTGATTGGTCGGGAATGTGAGGTGGGCCGCTGCTGATTGGGTGTTAAGGTTGGAGGAGGAGAAGGAGGAAGAGGAGTAGGAGGAGCTGAGAGCTGCATGCTCAGGAGCCAATGGGCTGGTTGCGAGCTGACGATTGGGCCCCGTGCCTGGGGTCATGTGACACGAAACCGAGCCAGCTGATTGGGGCACGCTGGTCACATGATGCTGAAAGAGGGTTTAGTTGACTGATTCAGAGGTTGCTGAGAAGGAGGCATGGTGGTGGACTCTGCAACGGGGTTCATTTTTATTAATATAGAGATGATAAAGGGAAAAGAAATGAAAATCCTTTATTAAATAAAACAAAAGATTGGCATTTCAAGCATCACTAAACCTAACTGAGAACTTTGCAGCACTCATGGCTTTAAAAAGCAAAACCCAGTGTTTAATCTGCTACAAAAATAAATGTATTATGAATTTAGAGCTGCTATTACTCAGATTATGAAAGCTGTAAACAAATCCAGCCTCAGGCTTTTCATTTACACACACACCTGTGTCCATGCTAGCTGAGCTAATACCCTGAACTTTAAATCATGAACAACCAAATGGCAAGTGAAGATGAGAAACTGACATGAGTCCCAGGTGAACTAAACTGCTTAAAAGTGAAGATCAGAAAGTTTTGAGAGAGCAGGAGCTTTAATGGGCGTTATACTGAGGGGGGAGAATGGGGCAAAAAGATCCATTAGCCATCTCTGATAACATTAGCACAAGTAGAACAAAGGAGAAAAGGGGCGGGGCTACCTGCGCCTGGGAGGCGGGCTGCGGCGCCGGTAATCATCACGTGGTCGTCGGCTCCAGGAAGGGGGCGGGCCTCGATTGCGCGAGCGCTTCTCTCCATTGGATAGTTCGACTCTCACACGGCACCCACACAGAGTCCTGAAACATCACAAAACACACCATAAACAAATACGCACTAAATAAAGATAGGTGTGTTTATCTCTCGTTGTGTTCAAACACGTTTCATGTGTTACACACCCAGTCCCTGTGAAATGTTCCAATATGAAATCAGTTCCACTGTAAATGCAGCTCGGTTTTGTCCTGATCATGTCCAGGAGACTGGATCATCAAGGTTGGCGGAACTATAGCTGATGGAACAGTGTTCTGGATATAATCAGGACAAAATCGGTGTGAACAGATCTTCAGAGCCCCTGTGGCTTGTAACTAAGGCAGTTCCCCTTAAACAACTGCTCACTAACTGAGAACTGGTGGTTTCTATCAATCACATACAAAGAGCCACCGAAACTTGAGTGGTTCTTAATTTACACCCTGATATAGAAACTGCATCGTCTCACATCCTCTTCACCATCGCTTGAACACAAAGCCCCTCCCGAACACCTAGCCAAGTGTTCGGGGATGTAAACTCGACTCATTCGCATTCTTAGCGAAACAGACAAACCATTAAAATTTGATAATAGAAACTGAGAGGGAAAAGCCAACTTCTATTAGGTTAGAAAACTGGGCTGCTGGTGTTTGACCTCACAGCTGGACTCTGTGGTTATTGTGTGTGTGGGTTGGGAACTGAGGTGCAGGGTGATATTATTATTATTACCACTCCTGTGTGTGTGTGTGTGTGTGTGTGTGTGTTTACCTGCCGTCCAGCTCTCTCACTGCATCAGTGGCGTCCCTCGGGTCCTCAAACTCGACGAAGGCGAAACCGGGGGGATTCCTGGCCACCCAGACGCTGCGCAGAGGACCGTAATATCCAAAGGCTCGCTCCAGCTCGGATTTATTCCCATTATTCCCGAGATTCCCTACATACACCTTACAGTCCAGCGGGCAGTCACGATGCATGATGGGATCTGCGGAGGGAGAGATGGGACAGAAAAAAAAACTGGTTTAATGAAACTAATGTCAACAAATTTTTAATCGAGTACTTACTACCCGATAAATTGAAATAGACATTACTTAACAGTGAATGTGTGCATTAAACACTTTAGCATCGAAACAGAGCTCATGCTTGTTTTTTTTTAACCTTTTTGAAAGCAGCAGCATTTTTTATACAAAAAATAACGTGCAGTGCGTTAAATAACATTAAAATGAATGAATCCCTCGTTAACCCCAGACTGGCCTGCTAGCTAACCATGCTAACAACCCCGCCTTTGTTAGCGACACAAAATGGCGCAGGACGCCGCCGTCAGCCGCGCAGCTTACCTGGCCTTTCTTAAAAAAGGACAGTTTGACCGTTAAATCACAAGCCTAATTAGATTTAAAAAATAATTTAAAAAAAAACAACAAACGCACAGGATTTTCAGGGTAAATTAAAGGAACCTGCTTCTAGCCAGAGAGACGCCATTTTAGCAGGTTAGCTATCATGCTAACTATATAGCTAATCTACCACACGTAACAATTATACAAGACGTTCATTAAATAAACCTCAATGCCAACTTATTATACAAGAAAAAGAAACATTAAGCAGAAATACTTAAGCCAAAGAAAATATCGACCGCGTAACATTAACTTTAATACTCACTGTATTACTTAATAGCTTTCGATGTCGCTGTTTTTTTTTTTTTTCCCCCCTCACCGCGCGCTTCAGCTCTTCTACAGTAAAATGGCGCCGCTGGGAAATGCCTTCTCCTGTCGTCCTGACGCACGTGCGTGCTCACGCAATGGGAGGAGCTACAGACTCTTGCGGTACGTCCGGGACTTTCGCCATGTTCTGACTCCTGATTGGTTAACTAAAGATGGCGTTGTTCCGGCTGCTGTTTAACGCGCAGGAAGGCGTTTAATCTCACGTTTTCCCGCTCTGTAATGTTCTTCACCAGAACTGTTACGTGCATGCATGAAGTTTCTTTAAACACGTCTTTATTTTGCAGTTGTGTATGGAGTGTTTTATATATATATATATATATATATATATATATATATATATATATATATAATAGACATATTGCAGAAACCAACCAAACTTGCAACATTTTCTATTTCCATTGGAAAGGGAGAACATGTTCTCTATCTATCTATCTATCTATCTATCTATCCATCCATCCATCCAGCTTGCTACCTACCAACCAACCAATCACCTGGCCAAAAAAGGAACACACTCTAATATTTGACTCAGTCACCTTTAGCTTTGATTACACACATACTGTGGTGTTCAGGTCAGGTTCAGTTGAGCTGTTCTCTCTCTCTCTCTCTCTCTCTTACATACACACACACACACTGAGTCCTGGAACATGTCCCGCACCATCAGTGAAGAAGAAACCCTCCATAGATGTGATCCCCTGGTGGTTCAGTAGTCCAGTGTTGCCAACTTAGCGACTTTGTCGCTATA
This sequence comes from Clarias gariepinus, assembly GCF_024256425.1. Lineage (NCBI taxonomy): Eukaryota > Metazoa > Chordata > Actinopteri > Siluriformes > Clariidae > Clarias > Clarias gariepinus. The sequence continues at coordinate 26,123,724 of NC_071122.1, forward strand.
TTTAGCGACTTTTCAAATCCCTCTAGCGACAATTAAAAAAAAAAGCGACTAGCGACAAATCTGGCGACTTTTTCTTGTGTTACTGGAGACTTTTGGAGACTCTGATGTGTCTGTACTGGCTCTTCTCAACTTGCCACAGGAGTCCCCCCCCCCGTCCCCTCCCCCGTCCCACAGCACTCACAGACAGGCCTGTCCTCTCGCAGGAGTCCCCCCCCCCCCGGCCCCTCCCCCGTCCCACAGCACTCACAGACAGGCCTGTCCTCTCGCAGGAGTCCCCCCCCCCCGTCCCAAAGCACTCACAGACAGGCCTGTCCTCTCACAGGAGTGTCTCCCCCCCCCAGCTGCAGTTACAGCAGGAGATGCTCACTCCTACGAGTCTCGACTGTAAATGAATTGCGCATGCGTTAAGTGATCCCGCCCTGGCTTGTAAGCGGGATGTAAATTTAAAATATCCTGTTCCGATGCATATTAAAAAATGTTTTTTGTCTAAAATAAATTCCTGCACAAGAATAAATCGCTGCATTTGACTCAAACAGCCTCATTACTTACCTCATCCACTGTGTGTGTGCTTCTCTGTGACTTTAGCATAAACATATAGCTCGCTAGTTCATCATGTCTCAGTCAAAACTATACTCTCAGAAATTCAGAAAGGAGTGGGAATCAAATCCTGAATTCAACGGATGGTTGAAGCCTTTTATTGGAGATAATACACGGCATACTGCCTGTATTGCAAGACTGATTTTTATGCCAAACTTTGCGATATATAAAACACGTCAACAATAGTTACACACAAAACAAACTGCCATTTATGGTAAAAAAAAAAAGCCTGAAAGCCACCATGGCATTAGTTATCGCTGAACACTGTTCTATGCTGGCATGTGATCACATTGGAGAAGCAGGTAAAGCTGCTTTTTTACACTGTGCAGCGTGCATTATGCAAATTACGTGATGATGTCATCTAGCGACTTTTTAGCGACTTCTACGACAGCCAATAGCTACTTTCCTCATTAACGAGTTGGCAACACTGTTCAGTACATTCAGGTGGTCAGCTGACTTCATTTTATTGCCCCATAACGTTACTGAGTCTAGACCTGAGTAACTGATCAACCCCAGATCATAACACTGTCTCCAGAGGCTTGTACAGTGGACACTATGCATGATGGGAGCATCGCTTCATGTCCTTCCCTTCTCACCCTGACACGCCCATCACTCTGGAATAGGCTCAGTCTGGACTCATCAGGTCACATGACCTTTCTCCATCACTCCAAAGTCCAGTC
>NC_071122.1:26132500-26167500 GCF_024256425.1 Clarias gariepinus
CTCACAGGTACACACTCACGGGTACACACTCACAGGTACACACTCACGGGTACACACTCAAGAGTACACTCACGGGTACACACTCAGGAGTACACACTCTCGGGTACACACTCACAGGTACACACTCACGGGTACACACACAGCTGTACGCACTTACGGGTAAACACTCACGGGTAAACACTCAGGAGTACACACTCAGGGGTACACACTCAGGGGTACACACTCAGGAGTACACACTCAGGAGTACACACTCAGGGGTACACACTCAGGGGTACACACAGGAGTACACACTCAGGGGTACACACTCAGGAGTACACACTCAGGGGTACACACTCAGGGGTACACACTCAGGAGTACACACTCAGGAGTACACACTCAGGAGTACACACTCAGGGGTACACACTCACAGGTACACACTCACGGGTACACACTCAGGAGTACACTCACGGGTACACACTCAAGAGTACACTCACGGGTACACACTCAGGAGTACACACTCTCGGGTACACACTCACGGGTACACACACAGCTGTACGCACTTACGGGTACACACTCACGGGTAAACACTCAGGAGTACACACTCAGGAGTACACACTCAGGAGTACACACTCAGGGGTACACACTCACAGGTACACACTCACGGGTACACACTCAAGAGTACACTCACGGGTACACACTCAAGAGTACACTCACGGGTACACACTCAGGAGTACACACTCTCGGGTACACACTCATGGGTACACACACAGCTGTACGCACTTACGGGTACACACTCACGGGTAAACACTCAGGAGTACACACTCAGGAGTACACACTCAGGGGTACACACTCAGGAGTACACACTCAGGGGTACACACTCAGGAGTACACACTCAGGGGTACACACTCAGGAGTACACACTCAGGAGTACACACTCAGGGGTACACACTCAGGAGTACACACTCAGGGGTACACACTCAGGAGTACACACTCAGGAGTACACACTCAGGAGTACACACTCAGGAGTACACACTTAGGGGTAATGCAAAGACTAGATTAGATGCAAAGACACTCATTTGCATGCTGATGGCCAGGAATTTTAATGATAATCTACAGTCTATTAATATCTGCCCTCTCTCTGTCCACCCACACACACACACACACACACACACACACGGGCTGCCCTGGGTGACCCACACAGACAGAATTAACCCACTTAAAGCTGCCAGAGTTTCAGGTGACACGTCACACTATCACACTGCTACAGCACGGCCCATCAGCACGCTTCACTAAGACCTCTGTGATTGGCCGAGAGACGAGTCCTGTAGAAGACGTAACTCATCACCAGACCCAAAGTCTGAAGGCGGTCACACTCCCTCGCTTCAGTTCTCTAAAGCTGCTTTGCGACAGTGAGCACTGTTTAAAGAATGATTCAATTAAATTGAATTGAATTGATTAGAGTTGATTGGACTGTATTGTTATATGACAGCATGTCAACCAATAGGAGATAATGAGGGGCGGAGCATCAGTCATTTACGCCAATCACTCAAAAAAAGAAAAGAAATAAATAACTTTATTCCAGACTCTGACTCTGGAACTCAGATACACTCATTAGCTTGTGTGTGTGTGTGTGTGTGTGTGTGTGTGTGCGAGACTGTCTCTCACCCAGTGATGATCTGGAAGGGTGGCAGCTCCATCTCCTCAGGTTTTTCGCTCTCCGTCGCTCCGTTGCTCATCACGGCTGCGTCTCCAGTCCCCACCCCGCTCTCCGCGCCCTCCTCAGGCCCCTGGTCTGCCTTACACTCCTCCGTCTCCTTCTTTCTCTCCATCGCTCTGTCCTTCCTGACTCTCACACTGCTGCTGCTTGCCTGATCTGCCATGACTATCTGCGTGTGTGTGTGTGTGTGTGTGTGGGAGTGGGAGTGGGTCGGTGAGAGTGTGAGGGGATATGACTGGAGGACAGTATTTATAGTACCCAGTTTGTATGTGTGTGTGTGTGTGTGTTGGAAGCAGTGTATCTGTCTCTAAGTTAGAAGTAGCAGTAGATATGTTTGTGTTGAGGGCAGTGTGTGTGTGTGTGTGTGTGTGTGTGTGTGTGTGTGCGCAGCTGCTGCATGCACTATAAAAAGCACTGCAGAACTGACAGATAAGTGATACTAGGGACATTCCTACACACACACACACACACACACACACACACACACACACACACCTCTTTCTTACAGACTAAATGACCCACAAACTGTCTCACACACACAGTCTGTCGATTCTTTTATACTAAGTTTATTATTAACTTTAATGATGTTAATCAGTGTTATGACTCGTGATGTTTATATGATGATGATGATGATGATGATGATGTGTATATGAGTGTGAGACGGTTGGGGTAAGATTGGGAGCGGTGCAGTTAGCAGAGATAGTGGTTTGGGACCATATGAACATGGAACAGCAGGTGTGTGAGTGTGTGTGTGTGTGTGTGTGTGTGTGTGAGTGTGTGTGTGTGTGTGTGTGTGTGAGGCTCTTTTATCACAGTGCTGCTGATGGACTAACAGGTGACACACTGACCTCCTGAGAGCCGACTCATCCTCAATCATACCCAACAGTCCTCATGTGAGGATCATACAGGGAGGATCATACACACACCGTGGAGCTGGGAGAAAATTTGAGAAGATCCATTTAAATGTAAAGGCACCGAAATGAAGATTAACACAGAACACTGAGGTATGAGTGGTATGAGTTAAAAGAATGAAGAGGAACACACAAAAAAAGAAAAAGAAATTAAATGAACAACACACACACACACACACACACACAGAGTTCTGGCTCTCCTGCATTCCTAGACGCCTCTCTGATTGTGAAATGTTGGAAAGAGCAGGTAACATTACCTGGACATGTCTCACATGCTTTCTTTCACCATTGTGTTGAGTAATGGAAAAAGTGAGGACAAAAGAGAAAACACTCACAGCCGCATCATGGGGTTATAAACAGCTCTCTCTCTCTCTCTCTCTCTCTCTCTCTCTACCCAATACTGAGTACAATGTAAAAAATAAATTGTAAATTTACGGTAAAAAAGCGGCAGCTGTGGTTGCCAGACGTTCACCATAAAAAAACTTTTGGTTGTACGGGATTACACTCATTATACTGTATATTTTACAGATTTGAATTGGTTATTGTACGGTTTATAACTGTCTAATTAACATGTTTATGTTGTTATAAAAACAGTTTATTCCCGTCAAATTCCAGGGTTTACGTTGTAACAAATAGGGATCATAACCAAGGTTTTTACAGCCCAGAACTGTCTAATTGAAAGATTTATGTTGTAATAATAATGGTTTATGTCCATCTTTTTTACAGATCAGAACTTCCTCATTGTCTATACCACTTTATCCTGTAGGCCTATATATAGTGGGGGTGGGGGGGTGGGGGGGGGGTTACCTGGAGAACATACAAACTCCATGCACACAGAGACGGGAATCGAACCCGAACCCTAGGGCGGGAGGCGACAGTGCTAACCACTACACTCCCATGCTTGCTACACAATCACTGTCATTGTTGGACTATTTTTTATTATAAATAACCACAGTAAATTCATTCAGCAAATCTGTGAACGCATCATTTTATCACACTAGCTGGGAGCTAAAAGAGATAGAAGTTACATCGCTAATCATTCGGATTTTACTGTTAGAAACTATTAAGAATACTTTTATACTGACTGATGAATACAAACTTAAATTAAATTATCAAAACCCATCAAAATGTATCCAAGATTGGGACATCAGCTGGTCCCATGTATTTTATTATAAATACAGCAAAACAATATTAAGTGCACACTGCACGGGGTGTTAAATATGTTCATGTATTTTGTGATGGGTTTGGCACAAGGGGGGCAACAACAAACACGGACATGTGGCGAGGTCTTACGGAAAAGGGGTAATTTTACTTACGGAAGGAAAGGGTTAAAGGAGGGAGGGAGGGAAAAAGGGAAGGAGAGGTGTGCACGTGCAGATCTGGTAAATTTCTGCCAACCACAGCTGCCAGTTTTTACCGTAAATTTACGGTCTATTTATAAACCGTAGAAAAAACTATTAAAATCCGTAAAATATACAGTTATATACAATATATATAATGTTGCTACCTTATTGTTTATGGTACATTTTTGGCAAACACAGCTGCCAGTTTTTTAACATAAAATTTACGGTTTATTTTTTACAAAGCAGATATTTTTTTTATTTTTATACTCTATCAACAAAGGTTTAGTAAAATATAAACTGATGCTTCATGATATTAGTATCAAATAACTTCTCTGAGAGTTTCCTTTTTATAAATCGAGTATATCATCAATTTTACTGCAATAAACCATATTTTCATATTTTTTTAACTGTTAAATTTAAGGTCTCTCTCTGTAAAACTAGTTACAATTTTTTTACTGTAAATTCAACGGTTATCCCAAGTTTTGTAAAATACGGTTTGATTCTGTAGCATTTATACAGTATTTTCCTGTTAAAATTAAATGTATATTAGACGGCTATAAACTGTAGAAAAAACTATAAAAATCCGTAAAATATACAGTATAATGAGTGCAATCCCGTACAAACAATAATGTTGCTATCGTATGTTTTATTGGAAATTTCTGGCAAAATTGTTTTTTCTTACTCTAAGATTTATGGTTTATTTTTTACAGAGCAAATATTTACTAATTTTTAAACTCTATTAACAAAGGTTTAGTAAAATGTAAACTGATGCTTCAGTATATTAGTAACAAATACATTTTCTGAGAGTTTATATGTTACATCCATAACTTTTTCAAATTTTACTGCAATAAAGCATATTTTCATATGTTTTTAACTGTTAAATTTAGGGTCTTACTTTGTAAAACTAATCACAGTTTTTCACTGTAAATTATTGTTATCCCAAGTTTTGTGAAATACGGTTTTATTCTGTAGCATTTATACGGTATTTTACTGTTAAAATTACAGAGATGTTTTACAGTGTAGGTCCTTGAGATCATTGAGTCTGGGGGCCAGTTCCCGGGTTTTCCTCCCATTGATCGATCACTTTTGGTGCCTCCATTTGGTAGGAACATCCCACAACAGCTGCAGATTTGGCGTTGCTCTCAGCCGGTCCCTTCTTACAGTAGCTACATTTTCATATCTCATTAAAATGATGCCTGGAAGTGGGTGGGATCTATTAGACAGCAAGTTCAATTCAATTTTATTAAATTTTATTTATATAACACTTTTAAGGAAATTATGGAAATCTGTATAAGCGAAATAAATGTGTATGAATCAGCCGAGCCGAGGGCGACGGTGCTGAGGGAAAAACCCCCCGAAGATGGTAATAGAAAGGAACCTTGAGAGGAACCAGACTCAACTTTTGTGAACCTTCTGCAAGTGAACCTTTCGTCCTGAAGTTAATGTGTTGGAAGCAGAAGAAAAGGGCAAGCATATGGATTTAAGTGACTTTGATAAGGGCCAAACTGTGATGGCTAGAGGACTAGAATTTCTTTTTTTGTAGCTTTGTATTGTTGTGCAGGTTAGTTCCGTGCCAACGTGTCACCAGCGTTCCTCGCCGAATGTAACAGTAGGGAGCGTCATGATCAGTTTTTATCATATTGTCCACATGTCACTGGTGTCCCTCACCGAATGCAACAGTAGGCACTATCCTCTCTGAATGTAACAGCAGGCAGTGCTGCGTATATTGAACAGGTTGTTCCATCACAGTTGTGTCACAGACGTGTTCCTCACTGAAGATAACAGTAGATAACGGTCGACAGTTAGAGGAGAGTGCAGCGTTACAAGATGCAAAACTGCATATGGTCAACAATCTTTCTCCTATAAAGCAGTGAGCCTTTGGAACACTCTTCCAAATGAAATTATTTCATGCACAAATTATTGTACTTTTACACGCCTGACCAAACAGTGGTTATTATCAAAGCAAATTTGTACGCACTAAATGATTGTGATATGAATGCTGTAAATTGTGAGTGAGTGAATTGAATGATGATAGAAAGTGCTTTTATGAGTTTCTATGTATTTTTTTGTATACATTTAATAAGCTTTTGTAAGTGTAACAACAACCTGTCCAGGGACTGCGGGTGGAAATTAGCATTTTTGCTATAACCTGGCACATGACATCTCTTCTTATTTTAGACTAATGTTGTTTGTGCATTGTCCCTGATCAAATAAATAAAATAAAAAAAATAAATAAAAAAAAACAGTAGGCAACGTCATCATCAACTTATGTCATACAGTAAATATGTCACAGGAATAGAAACGGGTACGATGAGGGTGAGCTCATAGTTACTGCAGCCCTGAATCCGACTACAGAGCGTCTACAGCAACAGCACATACTGTACAACAGGCAGGAGTGAGGGCTGCAGAAACACCAGGACAGCGTGAGGACTGGCAGAGAATAGACTGCACACTCCATTCACAGGTAATGGTAGCACACACAGTCATCAGGAGCTGCAGATACCCTCTAGTGTATATACTGTAGATATAGATATCTATATATATATCGCAGAGAACTTGTCGAGCTAGTGGCACTGGGGCAGTTCATCACTCAGAAAATATCATCTGAGTTCTTCCAGGGTTCGTTCTACTGCTAGATACCTTCCTGGTTAAATAGAGGACAGGGTGATCTTCTTAAATTTAAACTTCTACAAATGGACAGTAGCTAGGTCCATCTCCAACAGATTTGTGTAAACCAGGAGAGGCAGGATAAAGTCAGGGTGGTGTAGATGGAGGAGCTGGTGGGGAAATTCTCTGTGCTTTCTTGATATTTTGGTTGCCCATTTTGTTAAGTGAGAGAGAGGTGCCACTAATGAAGGTAAGTTAGATACAAAACAATGATACTATTGGCCAGCTCCAGAAAAGCTCATGCTTTGGTTGGAGGAAAGGACACTCTCGAACAGTTCCCTTTTGTTTTCCTGAGGCACAGGAAGCTCCAGGGACGTAATTATCTCAGGTTAATTGCCATGGTGACACTTGTGGGGGTTGGTTGGTGGTGACCCTGGCCTGACAGATAGCATTCAGTACATAATTGAATAGGAACAGATGGTCACTCAGGTCTTGGAGTGTATACCCTCATCATTGCGGTAGGGGACAGGGACAGAGCACCGTATCCATCAGACACTTTAACATGGCTTAAGGCTAAAGGGGGTGGGTGGGGTGTTGGGTTGGGTCTGGTACTAACACTGACACCAGCAGACTGCAGTGCTGTTTTCAAATTTAAATTTTATTTGTCACATACACAGTCATACACAGTCATACGATATGCAGTGAAATGCTTAGTCGAGCTAGTGGCACTGGAGCAGTTCATCACTCAGCTGTGATAGGAGAGTTCAGCGTTTTGTTTTGTGCTTTGGTCATCAGGGCTTAGGGCCACTTGCCTAGAGCCCTTGGTTGAGTCAAGGGTTGAGAATAACTGGACATTTCCCAAGACATCCCATTGTTAAATATCCTGGGGTTCCACCTTGGACACCACCACAATGAGACTGGATCAGAAACTGGTGGAATTTTGTCACCTCACTTTGCAGCATTTGTTCTTTTCCTCATCCATGGTCCACTGCTGGACCTCAGGGATCCTGGAACATGGAGAATCCTGGTGAGATCTTTATCTCAGGTTGCATTAAGGGCAGGCTGAAAATACATCTATTGGGTATATACAGTATATGTACATGCTTCACATTGGTGTGTGTGTGTGTGTCGGTGTAGTTTCATTACTTCCTGCTGCCAATAGGGGTCAGGCCACACACACACACACACACACACCCTACTGTCATCAAACACAGACAAATGACTCATTTTGTAAATGAAAGATATTATGAAATTAAGCATTGTGCACAGAGCTGATAAGTGTGTGTGTGTGTGTGTGTGTGTGCATGATGTGTGTCTGTGTGTGTGTCCATATGTGTGTGTGTTCATATCTCATCTTGCTTATTCACACTGCATTAATTACAGTGTGGCACCGCATCATATTACACCTCGGTTTAGCAGCGAACAATCTAAAATACCAGCCCATTGTGTGTGTGTGTGTGTGTGTGTGTGTGTGTGTATACGTTGGATTTTCTGAAAAACAACACTGAGCAAATATTAAGAAACCACTCCTGCAGTAAATTGAAACCAGTAAAAAAAAATAAAACACACACACACACACACACACACACACATATATATATATATATATATATATATGTGTGTGTGTGTGTGTGTGTGTGTTTTATTTTTTTTTATATAATGGGTTTAGGAAGGTATAGACAGACAGATAAAGAGGCGAGCAGACAGACAGGTAGAGAGACAGACAGACGGAGAGAGAGGAAGTGGAGGGAGCGGTCCTGTTCTGATTCTTTGGAATTCTCCTCCCTTCCTGTAGCTCCGCCCCCATGTGTGTCTCCTAGTTATAAAAGTGTGCAGGTGAGAGGAGCTCAGGTAATCTGCACCTGAAACACACACTGAGCTTAAACACACACACACACACTCACACACTCAGACCTCTGAGGAGCGGATTATACTGCACACACACACTCGAGGCTTGGACACCAGAAACCTGCATCACACGACAAGCAGGTAACACACACACACACACACACACACACACACACAGTCACATGTGAAATCTTTTCTGTTATAGATTTCTCTATGTGCATGTTACTCCCCTGTTGCTGTAGTAACGCTCTTCTCATTTCTTTATGCTTATTGATAAATAGATTTTTCTGTTTTGTATTGTGTTTATAATTTCATTAACTTTATTCTCTATGATGTCGTGAGTGTGTTTACATAATCATACACTCTATACTGTAAATATAAATATATAAATGACCTGCATTCTAATGGATGATAGAATTATACGGAATTATTTGACATGATATGCGAATGCTTATATAGTGAATAGTAATGTGTGTGTGTGTGTGTGTGTGTGTGTGTGTGTAGGACCATGATGGCCTCCAGTGAGTTGAGCCACATCCTGAATAACGCTAACGCTAACCTGTACCCCAGCGAGACGAGCCTGCATCCCGCCGGCTTTCCCACCATGCACCGCAACACACCATTTAACGACACACACTACTGCAACAGCAACAACAATGTACACAGTACAGTCGGTAAGAGACACACTGCTCACACACACACACTCATATACAGTACATATCACACTCACTCACACACACACACACACACACACACACACACACACACACACTGTATAGCGTATGCTCTATTAGAGAACCAACATCCATAAATACATTTATTATATTAATTTCTGTTATAAAAATGTATTCATTCATTATTATTAAAATTTAATTAAACTAATTCATAAACTGTCAAAGCAGTACTTACAATTATATAATAAAATGATTATATATCATGTTTATAAAATATAATAATAACAACAACAACAACAACAATAATAATAATAATAATAATGTAATATAATAATATAATGAATTTAACAGTAGGAGGTATTTTAAGACTTTATTAGAACTTTACAAGCAGCATTAATGAGGCTGATCAAGGTCAAGGTCAAACAAGCCATAGATAGACTTCATCATCACACACATGCAATGAGTAACACTAACAAACCCTGCTGTGTAGTGTGTAGTGTGTAACGTGTAGTGTGTAACTTCTAGTGTATTTTGAGTAGTGTGTAAAAGTATTGTGTGATGTGGGGTGTGTGTGTGTGTGTTGTGTGGTGTGTGGTATGTGCGGTGTGTGTGTGCAGTTTGTGTGTGGTGTGTGTGGTGTGTGTGTGCAGGTTCTGGCTGAACACACTAACCCTCAAGCTGAGAAATAATTAACACACAAAATGTTTTAACACTGCTGCAGGAATGCAGCTTTATTTATCACCCCTGCACACACACACACACACACACACACACACGTTTATGTCATGGAGAGATAAGGCTGAAACAGAAAGCTGTTTGTTTTCAGATCAAACAGTAAATCAGCTCCGAGCACACCTGAGCACTGAGATCACTCTCTCTCACCTGCGTTTACCTGAGAGGCAGACAGGTGGACAGACAGACAGGTGGACAGACAGACAGGTGGACAGACGGACAGTTGGACAGACAGACAGGTGGACAGATAGACAGTTGGACAGACAGACAGGTGGACAGAGACTGGTGGACAGATGGACAGTTGGACAGACAGACAGGTGGACAGATAGACAGGTGGACAGACAGACTGGTGGACAGATGGACAGTTGGACAGACAGACAGGTGGACAGATAGACAGGTGGACAGACAGACTGGTGGACAGATGGACAGTTGGACAGACAGACAGGTGGACAGATAGACAGTTGGACAGACAGACAGGTGGACAGATAGACAGTTGGACAGACAGACAGGTGGACAGATAGACAGTTGGACAGACAGACCGGTGGACAGACAGACAGGTGAATAGATAGACAGGTGGACAGACAGACAGTTGGACAGACAGACAGGTGGACAGACAGACAGTTGGACAGACAGACAGGTGGACAGACAGACCGGTGGACAGACAGACTGGTGGACAGACAGACTGGTGGACAGACAGACAGTTGGACAGACAGACAGGTGGACAGACGGACAGGTGGACAGACAGAGTTTATTCTGCCAGTGCAGCTCAGTGTGTGTATTGTGTGTGTCTGGTACACCGGAGTTTACCTGTGCAGGTCTTTTTTCATGGGTTCACCTGTAGCTCCGCCCCTTCCTGCAGGTCCATGGCAGCAGCTGAACCCTCAGTTCTGGAGCAGACGGAACGTTCTGGACTGGATCGACTTCCATGTGGAGGACAGTAAATACGACGCCTCGCTGCTGAACCTGGAGTGCTGCAACATGGACGGCTCGGTGCTGTGCTCGCTCAGCAGGGACGCCATGACGGCCGCCTTCGGGCCGCAGCTCGGGGAGACACTGCACCAGAACCTCGAGAACCTCAAACACAAACAAGGTGAGGTACAGGCTGCGCTAACACACACACACACACACACACACACATCGCATTCATCACGTGCAAAGCAGAACATTAACACCAAGAAAAGCCAGGAGAGTTTTAAGAAGAGGCGTCAGGATGAGGGGCGGGGTCCAGGAGAGGGGTCAGGGTCAGGAGAGGGGTCAAGGTCAGGAGAGGGGTCAAGGTCAGGAGAGGGGTCAAGGTCAGGATGAGGGGTCAGGGTCAGGAGAGAGGTCAGGGTCAGGATGATGGCGTTATATTTGATAGCAAGTTTGAGTGAAAAACACTGAGTGAGAATTCTACTTCCTGTGTCCGTCTCCAGCTGAGGACATCACACAGAACTTCATGCTGAACGAGACGTATGAGCTGCTGAACAGCTTCCTGTTGGACCTCCCCCAATCCCCGTTCAGCGATGGTCCCACGCTCGACAGTGTGATCGTCCAGAGTGTTGCCACAGGTGAGGCACACACACTCACACACGCACACATACACACGCACACACACACACGCACACACACAGGGTGAGACAGAGAGCCATGTACTGAGCAGGATCTTTACTGTGCAGATAACAAAGAGAGCGACTTGAGCTACTACAACGAGTATAAAACGCAGCTCACACCAGGCAGTGACCACGGCTACGAGTCGTACTCAGAGAGTCTGCAGAGCTCCATCCCAGGTCAGAGTCACACCTCATCATCAAATCTCCTCCAGATTAACTGTTCTGTCTCTGCACAAGCCTCTCGCTCGTTCCTCTGCATGTCCACTGCTGGTGTGAGTGATGTGTGTGTGAGTGCTCTCCTGACCATAGCGCCACCTCTGTCTCGGTCTCTCTCTCTGCAGGAGGACTCATGAACCCGAGTTCTCCCGAATCCGCTGGAAGTGATTCAGAACACGAGTACGCAGAGACGCAGCACAATTACTCACCAAGTAAGTTTTAATAATAATAATATAATAATAATAATAATAACAGGGCAGCTTGATCGTGTCTCTCAGTTATTAGTACAGAAGCTGTAAGTGATGCGTATGTGAGGAATAAAAATGCTGTGTGTGCTGCTGTTATGGGAAATTAATCAGTGACACGTTGAAATGGAGTTACACTGTACGTGTCGCTTTATTTTTCATTATTTAATCTAATTAATGACCGTCTGACGTTTGTGGTTGAAGTTTTTAGCCGTTCATCGTTGGGTTTATGGTGAGACATGTTAGTATTTAATATGCAGCACCGATGCCGTATTAGACTGAGCACATTGATATGAGCTTTATATTTGTAACGTGTGTGTAATGTTTAACGTGTGTGTGTGTGTGTTCTGTGGTTTCTCTCAGAGAGCTTCAAGCAAGAACCAGTGGAGAAGAAGAGACGAGGCCGCCCTCCTAAACTGGGCCGCGGCTCCGAGCACTTCATAGAGAACAAAAAGAACAAGCATGGTGAGTGAGTGAGTGGGTGAGTGAGTGAGTGGGTGAGTGAGTGGGTGAGTGAGTGAGTGAGTGGGTGAGTGAGTGGGTGAGTGAGTGGGTGAGTGAGTGAGTGAGTGAGTGAGTGAGTGGGTGAGTGAGTGGGTGGGTGAGTGAGTGAGTGGGTGAGTGAGTGAGTGGGTGAGTGGGTGAGTGAGTGGGTGGGTGAGTGGGTGAGTGAGTGGGTGAGTGAGTGGGTGAGTGAGTGGGTGAGTGTGAGTGAGTGAGTGGGTGAATGAGTGAGTGAGTGAGTGGGTGAGTGAGTGGGTGAGTGAGTGAGTGAGTGAGTGGGTGAGTGAGTGGGTGAGTGAGTGAGTGAGTGAGTGGGTGAGTGAGTGGGTGAGTGAGTGAGTGGGTGAGTGAGTGAGTGAGTGGGTGAGTGGGTCAGTGAGTGGGTGAGTGAGTGAGTGAGTGAGTGGGTGAGTGAGTGAGTGGGTGAGTAGGTGGGTGGATGAGTGGGTGAATGGGTGAGTGAGTGAGTGAGTGAGTGGGTGAGTGAGTGGGTGAGTGAGTGGGTGAGTGAGTGAGTGAGTGGGTGAGTGAGTGAGTGAGTGGGTGAGTGGGTGAGTGAGTGGGTGAGTGAGTGAGTGAGTGGGTGAGTGAGTGAGTGGGTGAGTGAGTGGGTGAGTGAGTGAGTGGGTGAGTGAGTGGATGAGTGGGTGAGTGGGTCAGTGAGTGGGTGAGTGAGTGGGTGAGTGAGTGAGTGGGTGAGTGAGTGAGTGGGTGAGTAGGTGGGTGGATGAGTGGGTGAATGGGTAAGTGAGTGAGTGAGTAAGTAAGTGAGTGGGTGGATGAGTGAGTGAGTGGGTGGGTGGATGAGTGGGTGGATGGGTGAGTGAGTGAGTGGGTGAGTGAGTGGGTGGATGGGTGAGTGAGTGAGTGGATGAGTGGGTGGATGAGTGGGTGGATGGGTGAGTGAGTGAGTGGATGAGTGGGTGGATGAGTGGGTGGATGGGTGAGAGTCAGCAGGACTTTGTTTGATGAGTAACGTGCACCACACCAGGGCTAACCGACTTCCTGTTCTGACCCGACAGCCCCGCGCGGTACACACCTGTGGGAGTTTATCCGCGACATTCTGATCCACCCGGAGCGGAACCAGGGCCTGATGAAATGGGAGGATCGCAGAGACGGCGTCTTTAAGTTCCTGAAGTCGGAGGCCGTGGCTCAGCTGTGGGGTCAGAAGAAGAAGAACACCAGCATGACGTATGAGAAGCTGAGCCGAGCTATGAGGTGAGACTCCGCCCTCATTAACGGCAACTCATTATTACAAATTATCGCTTCTAATTATCGATAAGTCACAAAAGGGGTGTAACACACACAGGTATGAAATCAAACCTCATAATAGAAAATAATCTTTGCTTTGAACACACACCATGCTCACACATTCAGCTGAGCAACAGTGCTAAAGCTAACTAAGGAATAATGCTAATCATCGAACGGACTAGAACAGTGTAAACAGATTACTAGGAAAAGACTAAACTGCATTTAGCATTAGATGCTAACACATGTAGCATGATCCGTACAGAGAGATCTCGAAGTGTTTTTACGTCATAGCCCGGCAGCCAATCAGAGCTCAGTGGGAAGAACGCTCTAACCTGGACTTGGTCTTCTGCAGGTATTACTACAAGAGGGAGATCCTGGAGCGCGTGGACGGCCGGAGACTCGTCTACAAGTTCGGGAAGAACTCGAGCGGGTGGAAGCTGGAGGAGTTGGGAGTGTGAGGGGAGCGTGGACAGAGTCATGAGGAAGACATGATGAAGGACATTAGCGTAGAGACGCAGGTCAGCGTGAAGGCTGGTTTTGTAGCTGAACTCCCCGCCCTGAGGGAGGAGCGTGACAGAGACGCTGTAAGCCTGTACTGGCTAAAGTAGGTTTTATGAACCAATAATAAGGTCGTGTTGTAATTCATGATACTTTAAAATGTTAAAAAAATTGACACTTCTTTGTTTTAATGACCGGATTATGGTGGAGCTTTTGATGAAGGTTACGAAAAAAACTCTAAGCCTCTGTTACAGTGCTGTTTCTAACAAACACTCATCCACTACCCCTCCTCACTTCCACTAATCACCCTAATTCTCTCCACCATCCCTCCTGAACCCTCAGAACAGTACAATCCAGCAGGAACATCTCTAATGGTCTGCCTTAAAGGTTTCCATTAGACAATATCTAAGAACTCTCAAACACCATCTCAATCAGGCGATCAGGAACCATTAGGAGACTCATTCATTAAAGTCCAGACCATTAGAGTCCACCAGAAACACATTAAACTCCTATCAGGAAGCACTGAACACCTCTGAGTGTCTGAAAGGTTTTGGTGTATTGAGGGTTTTGGAGATGTGCAGGTCGTGGGAGGGCCCACGTGTCCGAGGGTGCTTCAGGAACCGCACTGAAACACGGCGAGTGTAAAGCTCTACTTTTATAAACCTTTTCAGGTCTTGTGTCTAATGAAAAACAAGTGTCAAAAGTTGATGTTTTATTTTTTACACTTTGAAATGGAATCGTTGTTGTTTTTGTTTAAATGTAGAACAAGGAGAAGAGATAAAAACCCTCGCTCGTTTTACTGCCGTGTGAAGTTTCTGCATGTCACCTGCATCACATGACTTTATTCTCTTTATACAGCTCCATAAAAAATCTGGTGTGTGTGAGTGTGTGTGTGTGTGTGTGTGTGTGTGTCCTGAGGGTGAGGGCTTGTTCTGTTCAGATGGTGTGTGTTTTAATCACACACACCGTCTCCTGTATGAGACGTAATCTCAGATTGATATCACAAAAGCGATATACACTACTGCGTACAACATATTGTTTGTATTTTGTATCAGAATGTTTTTTTAAATAAAAAAGTTTTATGGAATGAAAATCATCAGTCTGCTGTCTTCACTGAAGTTTACACACTGCTCTTTGTGTCTGCGTGTTTAAGGGGGCAACAGACCGAGAGATAACACACACACACACACACACACACACACACACACACACAGATACACACACACACACAATTCAGTCTGAGGTGTCAGTCGTCAAACCTTAGTGCAGTGTGTCATAAAGACGAAACTCCGCCCACTCAGTGGTCTAGACCCAGTCTACCCACAATGCACTGTTTCAAGAAAGACAAGTTTACAGCTTGCACTGTCTCTCTATACGATCAGCTGTGTGTCTGAGTAGCATTAACACACACACAAATGGTACAACACAAGTGTATGTGTGTGTATATGTGTGTGTGTGTGTGTGGGGGGGGGGGGGGTTGATAAAGAGTCATACTGCTGACTGGCTGATGACAGTCTGAAGCTCCTCTTCTTCACCACAATGTTTTATTTGTCAGCAGTTTTTATTTGAAATCGGGTTATGTGGACAGAAGACACATGGTAAAGTTGTGATTCACAGCGTCCCAGGCATTCACTTACTCTAACACGACTCTACAGCAACAGCTTTTTATAATTGCTGACACAGTGAAGCTTGAGACTATAAGGAGTGTGACGGTGTGTGACGGTGTGTGACGGTGTGTGTAAGGAGTCTCCAGTGTGTGACGGTGTGTGTAAGGAGTCTCCAGTGTGAGTGGTGTGTGTAAGGAGTCTCCAGTGTGAGTGGTGTGTGTAAGGAGTCTCCAGTGTGAGTGGTGTGTGTAAGGAGTCTCCAGTGTGTGACGGTGTGTGTAAGGAGTCTCCAGTGTGACGGTGTGTGTAAGGAGTCTCCAGTGTGACGGTGTGTGTAAGGAGTCTCCAGTGTGAGCGGTGTGTGTAAGGAGTCTCCAGTGTGAGTGGTGTGTGTAAGGAGTCTCCAGTGTGAGTGGTGTGTGTAAGGAGTCTCCAGTGTGTGACGGTGTGTGTAAGGAGTCTCCAGTGTGTGACGGTGTGTGTAAGGAGTCTCCAGTGTGAGTGGTGTGTGTAAGGAGTCTCCAGTGTGAGTGGTGTGTGTGTAAGGAGTCTCCAGTGTGAGCGGTGTGTGTAAGGAGTCTCCAGTGTGAGTGGTGTGTGTAAGGAGTCTCCAGTGTGACGGTGTGTGTAAGGAGTCTCCAGTGTGACGGTGTGTGTAAGGAGTCTCCAGTGTGAGTGGTGTGTGTAAGGAGTCTCCAGTGTGAGTGGTGTGTGTAAGGAGTCTCCAGTGTGAGTGGTGTGTGTAAGGAGTCTCCAGTGTGACGGTGTGTGTAAGGAGTCTCCAGTGTGACAGTGTGTGTAAGGAGTCTCCAGTGTGACAGTGTGTGTAAGGAGTCTCCAGTGTGAGTGGTGTGTGTAAGGAGTCTCCAGTGTGAGTGGTGTGTGTAAGGAGTCTCCAGTGTGACAGTGTGTGTAAGGAGTCTCCAGTGTGAGTGGTGTGTGTGTGAGAGTCAGAGGTGAAGCTGTAAGTGTTAGATTTCTCAGATCTTCAGGACAGAGGAGTTTACACTGCTGTGTGGTTTCTGAGGGTTTGAACCTGTAGAGAGAGAATACAGTGAGGACGGCTGAGGGGACGAGGGTTTATAACTGAGAACAGGAACTCAGGCGTTACAAAGACGTCATGTGTATTTATAATGAGATAAATAAAGGACTAAATCACTGTTTATGTGGAAATACTTTGGTTTAGCGCAGTAGTAGCGAGTACAGAGAGCTAATGCTAGCATTAAGCAGTTTCTCATATTTTATACCTTTTTGTTGCTCAGTTCAGTTAAATATTAAACCTGTGCTTTGTAAGTGATGTGCAGTCCATCAGGGCCTGAGCTGCTAATCACACACAGACCAGAAGAGACTCACTGCACATATTCATATTTTATTCATTGAACATTCGGACCGTGTGCCACTGCAGAACGCAACCCCCCTCCCCACACACACACACACACAAGGCACACAGACATTTGAGACTGTAAGAGGACAAAGGCCATTCACACCTGTGGTAGAGGCAGCGAGAGCGGAGTACCTGTTCAGCAGGTGTTTTTGGCACGGGTTCAGGATCGGCTTCAGGCACGTAGATTACTGGAAACTCTGTTAGTGCTGCCAGTAAACTGGAGCAGGAGGGGCGTGGCCGGGCGCTGTGATTGGCGGAGAGTGATATCAGCTTTGTATGTTGTTGTCACAAGACGGTGAACGAGTAACCAGGCCAGTTATTATTCCACTTCATGCTTTCACTTTCCCGCCCACGCATTTACAGCCTCGGAGCCTCGATCCATATCGCGCTCCATAACCCAGAGCTCATAAAGTCACCTGCCAGAGAAACATGTCGACCTGCAGGTTCATTTAGTTTAACCGTAAACGCAGCCTTGTTTAACCCCACTGCAGTGTGCGCTAACTCAGCACCTCAGTGCTTACACACACACTCCTGACCCACACACACTCCTGACCCACACACACTCCTGACCCACACACACTCCTGCTCAAAACACACTCCTGACCAACACACACTCCTGACCAACACACACTCCTGCTCAAAACACACTCCTGACCAACACACACTCCTGCTCAAAACACACTCCTGACCCACACACACTCCTGACCCACACACACTCCTGACCCACACACACTCCTGCTCAAAACACACTCCTGACCCACACACACTCCTGACCAACACACACTCCTGCTCAAAACACACTCCTGACCAACACACACTCCTGCTCAAAACACACTCCTGACCAACACACACTCCTGACCAACACACACTCCTGCTCAAAACACACTCCTGACCCACACACACTCCTGACCCACACACACTCCTGCTCAAAACACACTCCTGACCAACACACACTCCTGACCAACACACACTCCTGACCCACACACACTCCTGACCAACACACACTCCTGCTCAAAACACACTCCTGACCCACACACACTCCTGACCAACACACACTCCTGATCAAAACACACTCCTGACCCACACACACTCCTGACCAACACACACTCCTGCTCAAAACACACTCCTGACCCACACACACTCCTGACCCACACACACTCCTGCTCAAAACACACTCCTGACCAACACACACTCCTGACCAACACACACTCCTGACCCACACACACTCCTGACCAACACACACTCCTGCTCGAAACACACTCCTGACCAACACACACTCCTGCTGACAATCCTGACACTTCTGTCTCATTTCCACTCTCATCGCGTGTCTTACAGCTGTGCATTAACAGCTGTGTTAGCTAACTCAGCAGTGTTTTCCCAACTTTAACCACATGTGCACAATTTAAAGTGATGAATCACTCTTTAGATATGATGTGGTCTTGATAAGTGAGCTACGTAGTGCACATGATAGTGTTAATGTGGCGTTTGAAACACACCCTTCGTGTTGGAAACAGGCTCTGGGGATTTCAGGTGTTTATTCATCGCTTTCATAACTGACATACTTTAGAGAGAAAGAAAAAAAAAAACACCAAGGTCAGGAGCTATAAATGATAGCAACAATCTTAGTTTATTACCCCCCCCCCCCCACACACACACACATACACACACACATATACACACACACACAAAATAAGAAAAAATCAAAAGTCTAAAGAAATGTATTTATTTTTCTATTTAAAGTTACTTTAAGATTAAAACCCATAAAGTAAGAGTTGGGTCTGTTACACGCTGGAGCTAAACGTGTGTGAATTCAGGAAGTGTGTGATACTGATAGTGTTTGTACAAAAGCGTAGAGTCTGATCTGCAGGCGACAGGATTTACACAGGAGTCTCCTGGAGTGTCACGCTCGAGGGAACAAAGCAAACGCCCAACTGTTCTCACTCGTATCGCTGCTGCTGCTTTAAACTCGAATGAAAATATTTGCGTTAAACTACAGGAGATTAGAGTGTTTTCTCCAGCGCACTCCGAGTGTGAGTGTGTGTGAGGAGTGACGCTGTGACCAGACAGGCCTCGGGTGTCGCACCTGAACTTGGGAAACACAGACTGATGAAAGAGACACCAGACTGTCTCTCAGACTGTTTAGACATGTGTGTGTGTGTGCGTGTGTGTGTGTGTGGATTGTTGCAGTTAAGACGTGAACATGTGCCCTCAGGATGCAGCGTGTGGTTGCAGGTTATGGAACTAAATAGCTCGAGTTATTTGGTTAAAAAAACAAAGTGTGATGTGATGACAGGATGGAGAGCGATGCAGTGCAGGTGTAACGCGCGCGGGCGGAGCAGTGAGAGCACGCCGTCACACACTCTGTAACACAACATCACAACATGTGTACACACTGCGTCTTACTGAAACACACAACACCTGGAATCATCAACAAAAACAGGGTCTTAGTGTGTGTTTAAACAGGAGAGTGTGTGTGTGTGTGTGTGTGTGTGTTTTGTATGTTATCTGATGAACTGGTGCTGAACTGATCCTTGTCTGACCCTCAGTTAATGAAGTCAAACAGGTTTAACACAAAGCTGCAGAACTTTATCCTCCACACACACACACACACACACACACGCACACACAATGCTGTTACTAGAGCTGCAGATTTATCACACAGCATCAGATTGCACACACACACACACACACACACACACACCTATACACAATACACTTTGCCCAGTTTCCTTTGCAGTGCAGATTAAAATATCTAATGTTTAATGTTGAGTGAAATTATTGAACACGTGGAATGCATAAATAGGTGTGTGTGTGTGTGTGTGTGTGTGTGTGTGTGTGTGCTAATACAAAGTTACACACTACAGTGTGGTATTTAACACATCTTATTATATACTCCTTTAAAATGAAGAACTTTTCATCAGTTGTCTTTGTTAAGAAACATTTCCATCAGTGGAACCTGAAATTCGAGGCCAAACCTCCAAACCTTCATAACTTAAACAAGACTTTCAAACATTTATGTTGCAGTTTCTTAAAGCTTCAAAGTGTCTGGCTATAGTTTATATGACCTTGAACAGTCGTGTTGTAGTTTTAAACTATCATGCTGTAGCTTCTGTGACCTGTAAATCCTCATGTTGTAGTTTACGTGCCCTTTAAACAGTGACCTGCAGAGAGTTATGTTCTAGTTTCATCAACCTACTTGAGGAACTTTTTGTGCCTCCAGATCATGACCTGTCTCTGTTAATTTTACTAATGATTTTTAAATAATCCCTTTGAAATCCATATTTTCATGTTGGGCCCTTTGCTAAGTCACGCGATGTTCAGGAGCTAGCAAAGGGAGATGGACACAGAAACTCCTTCATGTTTATTGCTGAAGCACATCAGCACAATGAACTGAAGTGTCACTTCCACTGTTGTACGGCACAGTCCGAGCTATATTTAATATTTCTAAAACAAAATCAATATAAATAGGAGGGGACAGTGATGTTTGTGATGTTTCGCTCATGATGGGTAGTGAGCGCTTTGGGAACTCCTGTGTTAAAGATTCTGTGTTGAACCCTACAACAATAGCGTCCTCCTAAAAGAAATGGTTACACCACATTTACTCAGTTATCATTTTCTACTTGTGCACTAATTAAACAATCACACGTTCATGAATAGGGCGTGGTCAGTTTCACTGTAAGTTTAATTATCCAGAAAATACTCTGTAACACCTTTTCACAGTCAGCTTAACTGATTGTGGATCAGGCACCCGGTGTGTTTTGTCTTCATACACAGTGTATTACACTTCTCATGGTGATGTAAATATTTTTATTCAATGTCACTGACATTTAATCTACGAAATTTTTATTTGTGAATAATAAAGTTCAGTTCGATTTCAGTTACATTTTATTTGTATAGCACTTTTGAAAATGATAAAAAGAAAAGAAAATGATTTAAGTTTGTATGAAATGTGTGTGAATCAGAATGATCGTCCCTGATGAACGAGCCGAGGGTGACGGTGCTGAGGAAAAAACTCCCTGAGATGGTAATAGGAAGAAACTTTTTTTAGGGATTGATCTGCACTCATACTGTGTGTTAGGAGGCTGGAAGTTCAGTATAACAGGAGATGTGGAGAAGTTCATATGGAGTCCAATTTGTTCCTGGAGGCTCAGGTAGACTGTAGGAAACTCCAGTCCTGAACTATCGAGTGACTGCAGTCACGAGGCCTCAGAGAAACAGCTGTCTGCATCAGTCGAGGACAGGACCGTCTTCATGGAAAAGTGGAACTGTCCCCAGTCACCACACGCATCCCAGACAGACCACACGGAGCGTTCATGTAAGGAGATCTCCAAACAGAAGAGGGACACCAGGACGAGTCAGACAGGTCCAGGGGACAGAGGGGGTCTGGATCACTGGCAGCTCAGGAGAGACAGGTGTAGTGAGAGACATAATGTATAATGTGAATGTATATTAACTGTAGAGTGCAAGCAGAGACTCCGGCAGGACTAACTATGACATCATAACTAAAAGGGGAGGAGCCAGAAGGAAACACAGACATGAGGGGGAACTGAGATGTAAAGCAACCAATTACCTCACCGTCAACAAACCTGAGTGATCAATGAGAGTGAGGAAGACAGCATACAAACATACCAGTTCACCATAATACTTTACGTCCATGAGTCCCCCAGATCTGCTCCTTTACCTAAGGCTAATCTATTTATAAAAATGCTTGGCTAAATAAATAGGTTTTTAGCCTGGACTTAAACACTGAGACTGTGTCTGAGTCCCGAACACTATTTGGAAGACTATTCCATAACTTTGGGGCTTTGTAAGAAAAAGCTCTGCCCCCAGCTGTATTTTTCATAATACGCGGTACTGACAAGCAGCCTGCATCCTTTGATCGAAGTAGGCGTGGCGGATCGTAAGACACTAGCAGTTCGCTCAGGTACTGCAGCGCGAGACCATTTAATGCTTTATATGTCAAGCGTAGTATTTTAAAATCAATGCGAAATTTCACAGGGAGCCAATGGAGTGAAGATAAGATAGGGGTGATGTGCTCATATCTTCTGGTTCTAGTGAGGACTCTCACTGCTGCATTCTGGACTAGCTGAAGCTTATTTATGCATCTAGCTGAACAACCAGACAGTAAGGCATTACAATAGTCCAACCTAGAGGTGATAAAAGCATGAACTAGTTTTTCTGCCTCGTTTAGCGACAATATATTTCTTATTTTGGCAATATTTCTGAGGTGAAAGAATGCTATCCTGGTAATATTATCTACATGTGCTTCAAATGAAAGGCTGGAGCGGCAAGGTGACAGTGCTATCCACTAAGCCCTGCGCCGCCCATCTGGCTTTGCTGAGACATATAACTGTGTGTCATCAGCATAACAGTAGAACCTAATACCATGCTTACTAATTATGTTGCTCAGAAGTGAAAAGAGAAAATAGCATGGGCCTAAAACCAAACCCTGTGGAACATCAAATTCCACTTGAGAACAGGCAGAAAAGTCACCATTTAAATCTGTAAAAA
Source organism: Clarias gariepinus (assembly GCF_024256425.1). Taxonomy (NCBI): domain Eukaryota; kingdom Metazoa; phylum Chordata; class Actinopteri; order Siluriformes; family Clariidae; genus Clarias; species Clarias gariepinus. Next base: position 26,155,119 of record NC_071122.1, read on the forward strand.
GCTGCACTAAGCTCAAGTAACATAAGTAAAGTAACAAACATATATGTATTTATAGAACATAGAGTTAAAATAAGATATTTCTTTGAGGGTAAATTAAATAATATTCCTGCATTTTGTGTGTGTGTGTGTGTGTGTGTGTGTGTGTGTGTGTGAGTGTCCTAGTTTTTATGCCTCATTGCTCTTTAAGTTTCATGTCACACGATGACCGGGTATTAAATTGATATTTTTTAAATAATAAATTTTAAAATAATAATATTTTTTTAAATAATAATTTTTCTAGAAATAAATGTACACACAATCCCACAATGTGTTTCTTTCCCACTTGATGTGTTTGTGTGTGTCTGTGTGTGTGTTTGTGTGTGTCTGTGTATTATAATCATAAAAGCTCAATTCCAGTAAGGAGTTATTAGTGGAACTTTGGACTGGACAGCGCGGCGCTCAGGACGTGTCCTTAGCTAAAACTCACACCAGCTTCATGTGTGTTTCATGTGTAAACCTCACGGACGGAGTGTATTTGTATTCCAATTTTTGTCACTGTATCATGTGACTCCTTTTATTTTCATATTTGGTATATACATATATTCATGGTGTTATTGTTTTCACATGATGTCATGTTTGCAGTTTCAGGTACAAAGGTGTGTGTATGTGTGTGTGTGTGTGTGTGTGTTAACCATTCTCCTGAATCCTGCACTGTGTAATTCAACCTCAGGCTGCTGATGTCACACTGTACATTTTATGATTTTTAGAGTAAACAGGAGCAGCTCGTTTATTGTCTTCTCACTCACAACCTTTGACCCCAAACAGCCCTAAAATCCTTAAATGTGAAACAGTAGTTACTTTTTATTTTATTCATGATTTCTAAGTAAGCATGACATAGGAAGTAAAGGGCGGTTACTTCCTACTTTTAATAAAAGTAATATACATTACATTGCATAACACTGCATATTAACACTGATAATAAATATAATTTTATTATGAATTTTATTATTAAATTAAAGTTAAGTATTAATGTGTATATAGATGATGTAGTTTATAATATAATAAATAATAAATATCTAGTAATACATTTGGACATACAATCAGTGTATTTATTATTCACTTGCTTGTTTGTTTATTTGCATATTATTTAGGCCGTATTTGTTTGATGTTGCTATAGTAAATGTGATTAAAATGAGTAATAAAAGGAGTGTATCAAAGATACGTTTACCTGGCACACACACACACACACACACACCCACACACACGCATGGCTCAAATGGCTTGTAATTTTCTTAATTAAATTTATATTTTATTTTTCATTTGGGATGATTAAATGATTGAAAGCAAACATGATCATCACTGTGATCCTACTGTAACCTGTGACCTTTGACCTTCACCCTTTTTGCTAATCATGTTAACCTGATATCTGCCACTTACAGTCCATGTTAGATTAGACTTCACTGAGATTCACACTTCATTTTATACTGCTAGCACTAATGCTAACGTCAGACTTAAAGCCTTTTCTACCATCTGCACCTTTAATATGGGGGTACGTTAAAATGTGGAGGCTTTGGGTGGGTGGGTGGGGGTGGGGGTTGGGGCGGGGTGGGGCTACATGTTAGATATATTAGAACCAAAAAGAAACCTTCACCCAGTGAACCCGTCTCACGTAACCTGCACAGATACTGAAACCTAAAGTCATGTGGACTCACATTTCCCACAAAGTGCAGTAAACACACACACACAAACACACACACACTCTAGTGTATCTCGTTGAGTTTTTCCCATTAGTAATGAAACACACCCAGTTTCACCCTGTGCTAATCACGGCTTTAGTCAGAGCAGCGCTGGACTTTGTGCTGCATTTCCTGTTTCTAAAAAATGTCTCTGCTGGGAATCTTATTTATAAATCTGTTACCTCACAAAGTACGGCACCTGTCATACAAGCAGTGAAAAAGCTTAGCCAATCAGAATGATCCACACGGATAAGACCTAGAGAGCACTGCCAATAAAATATTCATCTTTCAGCAGTTAATTAACTTCATGTGTGGAAACGTTAGCCAAAGCGCCGATGTTAGCACGTACATGTGCTACAGCTAGCTAGCCTCTGTCTCGAAAATCATTAAGCACATTTTAAAATGAAGATTAGAGGATATATTTTATATTATATATTAGATATTGTTACACTAACAGTGAAACTTCACGTGGTTTTTAACTCTAGCCCAAAAAAACTCAGAATCGGCTGCCTCGTGGATCCCCTAAACCACACACATTTAGATTGTCCAGATAAAGATAGGAGATTTATTTAAACAATTAAATCAAAATTTTCATTCATTTGGGTCATCAGTGTCAGATATTCAGACACTCTGGAGTCCTCGCGTGACCATTTCAACTATAATATTTCTGCATGTTTACATTTTAACATAAAAGAGAGATTTTTAAAGTCACAAGTCATGATGTACAAATACTTAAAGTTGTCTAAAGTACCATCATATGTGTTTTACAATACTTTATGCATATAAATACATTACACTGAAATAAATCAGAAAGACATGTGACTGAGAGTCTGCAGTGGAAGCCGCAGTGGTGAGTGCACTCCACCCAGGGTTGGACTGGGAGGTGAACACACTACTGCACCGTTCCCCCAAACCAGGAGTGAGTGTTCTGGACGAGTGGAGCGGTGTGAGTGGAGCGGTGCGAGATCAGCGTGCCAGTATGAGTGGACCAGTATGAGTGGACCAGTATGAGTGGACCAGTGTAGTCACTGGCTCTTGACTGACATGCTGGTGATCAGAGCTGGTTTTGGAGGACAACGTTAACTGTTAAAGAAAAGGTTAGTTTATAAGTAGATCAGTGCTAAAGTTCCATATTAATCATTCTAATTTTATTTGTCTTATACACAGTCATACACAGTCATACACAGTACGATAGGCAGTGAAGTGCTTACACGACCTTAAAAACGTGGGCTTGGCCAGCGCGACACTGATTAAATCACGTTAGCTTGTTAATGTTATTCAGAGGAAGTTATGGCTGCGGTAGGGAAGTATGCTAGCTACAGAATACACACACGTACGCTATGTTGCACTACTCACCTCTACTGACTGAGGGACCTCCAGCACCAGGTGGCCGTCTTACTTTATAACAGTGTTACGATGAGCTTATCATCATTACGCTGGCCGAGACGTGCAAAACAAATAACGAGCTCAAATACAAAATCATTTGCTTATTATGTCTTTGAATTTGTTATTTTGTTTTGCACTTCTCAGCCTCCGTACATTATGGCTGACATCAAATTTATCATTATGCTCATAATGTCAAGGCTCACACACACACACACACACACACGTTCACAGCTTCCACCACGCTCTCCTCCTGCTCACTCTGTCTCTCGGCCCTCGTCACTCCCACGCTGTTTCACCAGACACGGAGGAGAGAGGACAGGGTCTGGAGGGAAGAGAGAGAGACGGGACCGGGCCAGCCGAGGGTCACTGTAGAACATTAACCAATATGCTGCAGCCCCTAATTTATGGGCTGGTATTTGCCCCAAAAAATAATTATTTATTAATTCATTTTTATTAACTTCTAAGGCTAAATGAAATGCCCAGTTTGGCTGATTACAGTCCATCTCTGACTCCGGAGTAGCTTCCCTACACAGACAACATGTCTGGGAAAAGGTGAAGAAGTCTGTGTTTGTCTCAGTGAAGAAAATCACAAAGACCTGAGAAACCCATTATTCATTGTTACAGAAACAAAACCCAAAATCACACAAAATTCACTACATGGTGCACTCGCGAGGGAGTTCTGCCCCTTCACATTCACATCTAGACGCTTAGCGTAGCATACCAAGGGAGCTTCTTATTACCCAGAATGCACTTCACAGTCCGAAGGGACATGGGAATTAGGAGTAGGAAGGAGGAAATAGGGAGTAAAGTGTAGAGGGAGGAAGTAGTGGGTTGAGAGTGGGGTTAGAGAGTAGAGGGAGTAGGGGATAGGGGGAAAGAGTAGGGCACAGTCTTAATCTTAGCACTGTAGTTTCCCAGATTGCGTCTGTTTTAGGCTGAGAGTACAACATGAGGAATAGATACGGTAAACATGTTTACAGCCAACACACACACACACACGCGCACACACACGCACACACACACACACAAAGAGTTTAGGTGTTGAACTTAGGGCCTGCAGGAAGGTTCAGTCACTGGAACAACACCACACACACCTGCTGCAGCTCACATCTACTGTACCTAACACACCTAAATCACATTTAACTGTGTGTGTGTGTGTGTGTGTGTGTGTTTTAGATGTGTATTACAGCAGACCATGTTCAACACACACTTAGACAGACTCAGATGTTCATGAGCACGGCCTTCTACACAGGAGAGGTGCGGAACCGAGCAGAGGAGAGATCTACAGAACTCTGATCAGTGTGTGCCTGTGACCTCATCACCACAACACTGTGTTACAACAACTTCTTCTTTTTCTTTGTCTTTTGGCTGTTCCCATTCAGAATCATCTGCCTCCATCTAACCCTATCCTCTGCATCCTCTTCTCTCACACCAACTAACTTCATGTCCTCTCTCACTGCATCCATAAATCTCCTCTTTGGTCTTCCTCTAGACCTCCTGCCTGGCAGTTCCAACCTCAGCATCCTTCTACCAATATATTCACAATCTCTCCTCTGAACATGTCCAAACCACCTCAATCTGGCCTCTCTGACTTTATCTCCAAAACATCTAACATGGGTTGTCCCTCTGATGAACTCATTCTTGATCCTGTCCATCCCTCAACATCTTCAGCACTGCTACCTCCAACTCTGCCTCCTGTCTTTTCTTCAGCGCCACATGTATTCCGTCTTACTGCAGCTAACCTTCATTCCTCTGCTTTCCAGAGCGTCGAGCCGATCCTTGATGCAGACCCACCTCCACCTTGAACTCTTCTGTCACACCTACAGCACATCTCACCACTGTCTTAGCACTCTCATACATGTCCTGCACCACTCTAACATACTTCTCTGCCCCTCCAGACTTCCTCAGACACCACCACGGCTCCTCTCTCGGCACCCTGTCGTACGCCTTCTCTAAATCTATAAAGACTCAATGCAACATACGCTGTATTACTTCTCTCTGTGCACAGGACAGGTGACGTCACCTATTAGTTCAGGTCTGGGTGAAGATTTGCGTTAATTAAAATCAGCTGCTTTGGTTAATTGATGGAAAAATAATTCTGATGTGAATTGTGAATGTCTGAAGCAAATTTGTGTACATGATCTTCATATCACTACACATCCTGCCAAATCTAAATTATTTAATTTCCTTTTAATTCCTTGTAAAGTGATGAAAACAGCAGGTGTGAAAGGTCATAAATGCTGTCATGAATAGAGAATCTACTGCTAATGTGCCTGAAACTTCTTATACTGGTTGGTTTTAAAAGGAACTTTTTCGTTGAGGAAATTATTAGTCTATGGTAAATTATATCCGTAAATTGATAGCACTTGCGATAATTAAAAAAAAAAAATTGCCTGTAATTGTGGGAAGAAGAGACACTTGAGGGTTTGTCAGTGTGATTCCGAACAGTAGCTGTGATCTTACAGTAAGTGTCAGGTTAAACGTTTGTCTAGAAATTTAAAACTGTCACAAATGTTGGGTTAAGGCTCATAAGTAATGAAACAAATGGCTGACCAGTAGGTGCACGGTGACTAAGCACGTAAATAAAAGTCGTGCATGCTTTTCACTAAGTGAAGACAAAGACTGAAGAGACGCAAACGAGCTGCAGTACAATCTGGCAAAGCATCTCGCGGGAGGAAACGTAGCACCGCTCATGTCCACGGCTTCAGACTTCAGGCAAAGGATTCTCATCCAAGTATTAAAGACGGTCCCTGAGTTTAATTATGTTTTTTTCCCACCTGTATTTATGAACCCCCAAACTGGACGTGTGTATGAAAATGTCTGTAATTCCTGAATGGGTAATGCCAGACTTTTCGTTTGACTTCACTGGCATCACGTTGAGTGTTTTACTTCAGATTCAGTGTGGTGGTGTACAGAGACCAGACGGCCAAACATCCCATCTTCATCCCAAAATTGATACTGACTGTATGTTAGATTGTCATTGCATGTGATGTTCAATAACTAATTCAGCATAATTCCTCTATTTCATTACATCTGGTTCTGACCACCCCAGTGGTGTGTCCCAAACATGGGACTCCCCCTCATCCGTGGACAGTTAAGAGGCTGTCGATCTCAGTGTGGCGTCCCAGTCCCTCGAGTGTGACATTTCCACTGCTGAAATTCAATGTTGTAAATCTTTTGAACATGGAGTAATATTTCTGACTGTTTGTTTATACTTTAAATGGAGTTCAAATAATGTAGCTGCTGTTTAATAAACATAATATTCATGTCAAATGTCATTAAGTATTGGAAGCCAAATCTCCCATTTATAAATCTTGTAGTAAGTGTGTATGGTGAAATGGTTGCATCTGTGATAGAACGGCTGTTTGTTTTAACTGGTATGTGAACGGATGTGTCTGAAATACGGAGTTAAAAAGGCTTTGTGGAAATGTTTAATGCTATAACACATCTGGTCAGTTCTAGAATTAACTATCGCTCCCAAATACTGTATGAATATGCAGGATTATAACCATAACTAACCACTGCAGGTCTATATACTTCCCATAAATAACCTGTATATTTACTACACTTACTTTCCAAGAAGAAAAATCGACATAAATATCACACATATTAAATTTTTGAAGAACTGACGAAGATAACCTGACATGCGACGTTTTGCATCATGTGAACCATCCTCATCCTCATCTGCCTTTGTGAGGCCAGGGGATGTACTGAGAGCAAAGACAAAAGATCAGGGACTAAATCAAGTTGTCCTGAGGCATTATACACACACACACCATCATCAGTTACCATCATTATATCTACCTTTATAATAAATACAATGGTGGCCGAAAGTATTGAGACAAAAGCGAAGGTGACTGTTTTCATGACAATCTCGAGCATTTAAATAATGACAATACAGAACAACGGAATAGCTCACTTAAATTGCATTACAACTATCAGTATTAAGTATGAGGTGGACACCACAGCTTCAGAACGTATAAGTATAAGTCCATGAATTAACTAAAGCAGCTGATTTTAATGAACACAACCTGAACTAATAGGTGACATCACCGGGTCTGTAATACAGCGTATACTGTCCCAATACTTTTGCCCACTCAGTATGTATCTCCCTCGCCCTTTCCTGTGTGTGTGTGTGTGTGTGTGTGTGTGTGTGTGTGTGTGTGTGTAACAAACATTAGTCTGGGTCTCATGTTCAGTTGGTCTACCCAGCCCAACCAAACTTTGTCTAAGTTCTTTTCTATCACAGTTGATTGATTAGAGTACCTGACTGTATTTACAGTAATTAGTGTAAGACACTGCAGGTGCCCCGCCCGGGCCGCTGCCCTCCGCCATCACGGTGAAGCCCTTTCTCCTGCAGGTCTGTTCTGTCTTCTAGCGTGACGTCATTCGAAGACGTCGGCTTCCCTGGGTCACGTGACCGACGGATTGGGTCCATTCTGGCTCGTTTGCTCTTCCTGTGTGTGTGTGTGTTGTGTAACATGACGTTGCTTAATTCTGGAAATCTGCAGTGAATTGTTGTGATACACCTGGCTAACCACCGCACCGTCAAAGGAAAAGGCCTTAAACACGTACAGAAGCTATTAGCAAACAGAGTGAGAACAGGAAGCTGTGACCAAATATGGAAAGTTGGGCAAACAAGTGACAGGTGGAATTCAGCAACAGAAAGACTTGGGGGTAATGAGGACATGAAGCTCTGACCATGGACGGAGAAATGGAAATGGCGCAAGGTCAACACAGACGGAATTTACTACTTATGAATTACTGTATTTTCTCACTCCTGAATGGACTTGTTCATTACATCGCTGCATCTCTGCATCCCAGTAAGAGCCTGGAGCCACGCCCATTCTCCCGGTTCCTTTTTATCTCCTAGCTCTGTGATTGGCCGTGATGACTGGCGTGCAGATTTACTGCACAGTTCTAATCTGGAGGTCGCACACGTCCAGAACTCAAAGAAACACACCTCGCAAAATCAACATGTCTGAGCTCATCCACTACAGGCGTGACGATCCTGTTGGAAAAGTCTTTAGAAGAAAAAAGAGATTTCTTTAGGTTTAAGTTAGGGTTTCAGGCCGTGACGTGGAAATGCAGCTGGAGTGTTCACGTGTCTGAGCGTGCTGCAGGGAGTCAGGAATGAAAGCACACAGCCATGTGTGGATGTGAAAGTGAGACTGCAACGTGTGTGTGTGTGTGTGTGTGTGTGTGTGTGTGTGTGTGTGTGTGGTAATCTTTACACAGAACTTGCAAACAATGAGTCCTGTTGTTCCTGCAGTATCAGTTTATCTTCATGGAAAATTCTCTGGCAGTTCACACACACACACACACTCACACACACACACACCTATATATATATAAATACATAAAAGAAGGGTTTTGTCCACATGTTGGTCAGAACTCACTCTTTCAATGATAACTTTACGTTTCATACACTGGAGAAACCCGTCTCAGAAAAAGTTCTGTCTCTCTGTCCAGTCAGACTTTATTGCAGCATCACACAAGACTGGAGTGACGACGTTCCTGAATCCCCTGCCGTCCTCAGAGCTCTACCTGAACTTTAACCTGCACTATAAGTGATGAACAGTTATGTGTGGGATTTAATAATCTACTGTAAAATAATCTACTAATGTGCTACTGTCTCAATGTAAACAAACACCTGCACCAATAGATATTAATTAGAAAAGATAAAGTGAATATTTTGACTGGGATTAGTTCATATTTTCACTTTGGCTGAAATAACAGCGCTGAAGTGGTATAAGTGAATTTTAACACGCTGGAGTGGTTTTAAGACTTCAACCTCAAATAATAATAATAATAATCATAATAATAATAATAATAATAATAATAATATCACTGATTACATTAAAGATCAGATCAGATTATTATTATTAGCTTTAACCTTCTAACTTTTTTCATCTTTTAAACACGCTGTGCATCTACAGAGCATCCGGACAGTATTCCCAGCGCATCCCTTTTTCCACATTTTGTTACGTCACAGCCTTATTCTAAAATGGATTCAATTCATTTCTTTCTTCTGAATTTTTCACACAACACCCCATAATGACAACATGTGGAAAAAGTGATGTGCTGTGAATACTGTCCGGATGCACTGTATATATCAGGGGTGATATGTATGAGACAAGGGTAGCTCACTGTATGAGTCAGGGGTAGCTCGGTGTTTAAGGCATTGGAATACGGTTCAAAAGGTCCCAGGTTCAAATCCCGCGACCACCAAGTTGTCCCTGTTGGGCCCTTGAGTGAGGCCCTTCACCCTCAGATGAGTAATGAGATAAAAATCTGCTAAATGTAAATATATGTGTAAGAAAGCTGATTACGGTGTTGTGTCTTGCTAATGTTTTTATTGTGAAACAGATGTTATAAATGTTGATGTGCAGTAACATCAGTGTGTCTCTGCCGTGTTGCAACTGTGTAAAAATTTATGTAAAATTTTTCAGGGCGCTTACTTAAATACATGGAAATTAAAATTTTCTGAATTTAAAGACTTTGTCCAAGACATTTTTTTACTTTTGTAATTTATTTTCCCAAAATGTGCTATTGTTGTAATTTTTATATTGCAAATTAAGTTCAGTGAAGTTACTGTGTATGGTTCATGGCATGTCTAGGGCTATAATTTTTCCTAAAAAAATGTATTTATTAAAAACAAATGTGTTTCTCTCCTACCATGTGGAAGACCTTGGGATCATTTCCCACCCAATGTCTAAAGCCCGGCCACTGGATACAGTTCTGGTCCCAAGCTCCTAAGAAAGAAGCTGTGAGCAGACCTGCTGTGGCACCATCGAGTCTTACTGAGAAGCCGAATAATCATAATGACTGTGTTCGAATAATCATGTGTCCACCTCATACTTAATACTGATAGTTGTAATGCAATTTAAGTGAGCTATTCTGTTGTTCTGTATTGTCATTATTTAATTCATGATATTTAATAAAAAATGTGTGTGTGTGTGTGTGTGTGTGTGTGTACAGTTTGGCGTTTGCTGCAATAAATCACAAGGCACATGTAATGTACACTGTACATGCTATAGTGTATTATATACTATAAGTATTTCCTTCCATTGTAGGGCAGGTAGGATCAGAGGTCAGGGGTCAAAGATCATCTGCATGTGCTGTTCATGTCTTCGTATAACATGTAAAGCATGTACAATGAGTAAAGTGTGTGAAGCACAGAACAAACATACAGCATGTGTACAAAGTGTTTTTAATGTGTGTATAGTATGTTCAGCATGTACAGTGTGTTAAAATGAGTAAAATATGTAAAGTGTGTAAAGTGTGTAATGTGTATAAAGTGTGTAAAGTGTTTAATGTGTGTAAAGTGTGTAAAGTGTGTAAAGTGTGTGAAGTGTGTAATGTGTATAAAGTGTGTAAAGTGTGTAATGTGTATAAAGTGTGTAAAGTGTGTAATGTGTATAAAGTGTGTAAAGTGTGTAATGTGTATAAAGTGTGTAAAGTGTGTAATGTGTATAAAGTGTGTAAAGTGTGTGAAGTGTATAAAGTGTATAAAGTGTGTAAAGTGTGTGAAGTGTATAAAGTGTGTAAAGTGTGTGAAGTGTGTGAAGTGTGTAAAGTGTATAAAGTGTGTAAAGTGTTTAATGTGTGTAAAGTGTGTAATGTGTGTAAAGTGTGTAATGTGTATAAACTGTGTAAAGTGTGTGAAGTGTATAAAGTGTGTAAAGTGTGTGAAGTGTATAAAGTGTGTAAAGTGTGTGAAGTGTGTAAAGTGTTTAATGTGTGTAAAGTGTGTAATGTGTGTAAAGTGTGTAATGTGTGTGAAGTGTGTAATGTGTATAAAGTGTGTAAAGTGTGTGAAGTGTATAAAGTGTGTAAAGTGTGTAGTGAGAAAAAGAGAGTTTGAGTTCCAGAGTGTGTCAGTGTGTGGTCATAATGTGTAACCTATTGTTCAAAACTGGAACTGTAAGGTGTGTGTGTGTGTGTGTGTGTGTGTGTGTGTGGAGGTAAGGGGTGTGTCAGAAAAGAATTCAGCGCTTCTTCCTGAGAAGAATGAAGTTAAGGTAAATGGGAAAACGAGGGAAAATCCCAGCGTGTTTATGCAAATCAGTGACAGAGCGCAAACAGACGTCACTCTAGGGGGCGGGGCTCTGTCAAGTGGGCGGGATTTTATCTACAGCAGCAGGAGACTGTTTGTGTCACAGTTTAGGACTGAAACTCTGAAATGAACAAACACACGGTAAAGTTTAACTCGATGATTTCACTGTGTAAATCAGTGTGTAAATCCCCGGGTGTGAGCTCGGCGCCTCCACTGCCGCTTTATTTCACTGTTTATCAGAAAATCGTATTTTAAACTAAGTGACACACCGCGGTAACATTTAAGAGTTAAGAACGTTCATAAAAACAGAAATGCATTTGGAACTTGATTATAAAATGAACATTAATCAATAATAATATAAAAATGCAGAATGAGATTTAATGCGGGTCGCCATAAACATACTTTCGATTAAAATGACCTCAGCTGCTCCTCCTGCTGGTCTGAAAGGAAACTGCAGCGAATCAACACATGCAGCGCGTTAGGATGCTTTTAGAATTGTACAGGATTATTATTATAAGTAGTAGTAATCGTAGCAGTAATATTGTTGTGGTTTAAAATGCAGTTTACAGTTTTTTTATTAAAGTGTTGATGTATCAGTATAATCAGTTATTTGAAATTATTTGTTTTGATTTTAGTTTTCATTAAATGTAAATGATATTTTAACATTCCTGTTGCATTGTTTGTACACACTTTATTTATTTAAAAACCAAATGGAGTTTAACAAAGCATCAGTCAATAATACATCTTGCATTTAGACATCTGCTCTCCTTGTAGCAACACAAGCATAAATGATGTGAGAATTTACTTTAAAGCTTTTCGGACTTTCCTTCTACATTACAGTGTGGTTTGGTGTGTGTAGAGACTCCAGGATCCAAAGAGATTTTGGTTTCAATTATGTTCAGTGGAAAGTTTAATTTGTGTTCATTTATTAGCTCCATATCAGTTTAAAATCTCATGTCAGTATGAAGAACACCTTGAAGACTTGCTGTGTCGTCCAGATTTACCAGAAACTAATTTTATCACATTTTAATGGAAAAACTGAAAAACCTAAAACCTAAAACATCTGTAGTGAAGTCAATCAATCTCAACACATTTCAGCATCTCTTTCTCTCTTACTCTTTCTCTCTCTCTTACACACACACACACACACACACACACACGTGCACACACACACATGCACACACACGAGACTTGCCTTCTTTTGTATGAAATACTACAGACA
>NC_071122.1:26170000-26190000 GCF_024256425.1 Clarias gariepinus
GGAGTCCAGTTAGTTATTGGAGGCTCAGGTAGACTGTAGGAAACTCCAGTCCTGTACCACCAGAACAGCTGTCTGTATCAGCCAAGGTCAGGACCGTCTTCATGGTAAAGTGGAACCGTCCCCAGTCAACAGGTACGAGTCAGACAGGTCCAGAGGGTGGAGCGGGTCAAGCAGGGACTCCAGCAGGAGTAACAATGACATAAAATAAATATACTAAAGGGGAGGAGCCAGAAGGAAACACAGACATGAGGGGGAACTGAGATGTAAAGCAACCAATCACCTCACCGTCAGCAAACCTGAGTGATCAATGAGAGTGAGGAGGACAGCATCCAAACATACCAGTTCACCATAATACTCTACGTCCATGAGTCCCCCAGATCTGCTCCTTTACCTAAGGCTAATCTATTTATAGAAATGCTTGGCTAAATAAATAGGTTTTTAGCCTGGACTTAAACACTGAGACTGTGTCTGAGTCCCGAACACTATTTGGAAGACTATTCCATAACTTTGGGGCTTTGTAAGAAAAAGCTCAGCTTGCTGATTAAACAGAAGGAAGTTAAATAACATGCAGTCTTATATGTCCTTTACACATTGCTCAACTTTATTAAGATGTTTTTATTCATCTGGCTTAGCTGCCCAGATAGCACTGCTTTGTTGGCGCAACATCAGCGAAATGATGGTAACCTTTTGTCAGTGCTGAAAGTTGGGGAAACGTCAGTGCCTGCGTTGGGTCCATGTTGACATCAGTGGTTGGCCCGACGTCATTTTGTCTGTTGACCCACTGTTGGTTGAAAATTAGAAATTAAATTATATTGCTTTAGTGTTGTTGATCACATCATCTCAATTATGCATCACATCAGGAGCTCATATGAGGGTTGGTTACCAATCTAGTACATAAATAACATTATAGAATAAGAATTAGATTTCTAACTCAGTGGACTCTAACTAAACACCCCACTTTTTTAAAACTTATTTTCTTATGTTTTCTAAAATAATAAATGTTCAATTCATTGTATTTTGTGCTCAGCTTAGCTAAACTGTCAAACAGGTCACTACTGTACATGGCGCTTTTCGCTAGGGAGGAAGCTAAAAGCCCACAGAGGGCAGGTGGTGCTGATTAAGTCCAGAAGCTAAACACAAGCTAAAGTTTTGTGCCTCTTTGCTCGCAACTCCAGGTGGGTTAATCTTCCTCCAGATGAGATGTAAATGTCCTTGAGTAAGACGTAAGAGAGTTGAGAATCTGTGGTGGTAATATGCAAAGCATGCAGTTAGTAGTTTTGCTGTAATGTGTTGAGAAAGATGTGCGCTATTATGCTAGGGATGAAGGCGTGAGGTTGAACTGAGTTGAGCCAAATGTGGAAAATGTTTGTTTCTCTCATCATTTTGTTGGTTGAAAAAGAATATTTAAAAAAAAACATATTTTAAAGTACATTTTAATGCACAGTTCTCAAATTGTTGATGTATTTACACAGACTGGAGTCACAGTTCTCCAAAGAGGCTGTAATGATGATGATGATGATGATGATGATGATGAACAGCTGAGCTACAGTGACCAAGCTGATGGTGAACGTACCGAGGTGAATGATGATGATGAAGATGCAGAGCCACCTGATATAAAATACAGTCTGAGGCGATGGGGACTTTGTAAACATTTATTTACATTCACCTTTCTGATAGAAAAATAGTTCTAGGTTTTTATTTTGTAGTTTATTAACATAATGGTTAGATATATGTTCTTAGTTTGTAATCATTCTATCACAAATACATTTCTGGAGATATAAATGTGTTTTCGTATTATTGGCAATGACGAAAGAGTCTAATTTAATTTCCAACCTTGCCATTATCTACTGAACCAACATTGGGCCAACCTACCTTTGGCCCCACCAATGAGCCAACATTGGGCCATTAAACAGAATGACATCGCGCCAACCACTGATGCCAACATTGGCCCAGTGTATGCACTGCCGGTGACCCAGTATTGGCCCTTCAGCAGTGTCCTTACTGGGTGAGACATATAACTGTGTGAAAACTAATACTATGCTTACAGATTATGTTGGCCAGTTTAACGAGCGCTGTCTCTGTGCTGTGATGAGGCCTAAATCCTGACTGATACAGTTCATGTAAGCCATTTCTATGTAGATATGAGGATAGCTGCTCCAAGGTCAGGTTTCTTAATTATTGGATTAATAACTGCTAATTAAAAAAGATTTTGGAACATATCCAATGCTGAGTGAAGAATTAATTATTCTCAACAGGGGTTCTGTTATTGCTGGTACTGGTATCTGTTTAAGAAAGTGTGTCGGTACAGGATCTAATGGATATAATCTATAATTAAAATAAAAAAATATTCACTTTATCTTTTCTAATTAATATTCTAATTAATTTGTTTACATTGAGACAGTAGCGCATTAGTAGATTATTTTACAGTAGATTATTAAATCCCACACAGAACTGTTCAGTGCTGTACTGATGCGGTAGTGTGTGCCCTTCTCACCCGTGCCTCTCGGCTCACCATCGCCCCCTTGTGGACCAGTGAGGCACAGTAGCTGAAGAATAATTACTTTATTTTGCTTGTGCACTAGTGATGAACCATCGATTACTTGTTCTTCTCACCTTTCACAGTTCCCTTTGCACTGAGGAGGTTCTCCTCCATGTAGCCTGCGATCGTACGATGGCTTAAACCCCTGTGCGGTCCACAGGAAGTGTGTTCAGGTTTGTGTGTGTGGCGACTGCAGGAACGTCACTGAGCTCTAAGAGGAATCGTTGCATCGTTTCCCGTAGGGAAAGTGACCCAGTAATAATAACCTCGACCCGGTAAACTGACAGCACTGTTAACTACACAATGCAGGTATGACTGTAACTAGAGAGGGGTGTGTGTGTGTGTGTGTGTGTGTGTGTGTGTGTTTTAGATGTATGCCATTAGTTTAAATAGCGGAGAGAGAGAAACACAGGAAGAAAGAGGCATTATAAAAACCTGAACATTCTCAGACAGAGGTCATCCAGGGGTTAAGGTCTTGGGCTGCTAATCAGAGGGTCACCATCATTGGGCCCCTTGAGCCTCAACTGATACGATCAGGAGTCAAGCTGCAAACATCTCCTGTGGGGAACCGCCAGAGAAACAACAGATCTCTCCAAGAGTGGCCCAGACATGTGGATCTTATGGAAAGTTCTTCACTCTTTTCAGGTCTTCGGTCCGGGTCTGGGTTATTCATTCTAGAACCATTAAAGTGTTCCTCAAAAGGTTTATAGACAAAAGTGTCTGTGTGTGTGTGTGTGTGTGTGTGTGTCTTTGTGTGTGTGTGTGTGTGTGTGTGTGCGTGTGTCCATGTGTAAGTTGCCTTCCCGGAAGCTCAGGTCAAATATAGAAAGAAAAACACTCATGCAAACCTGTAATCTCTCTCTCTCTCTCTCTCTCTCTCACACACACACACACACACACACACACACAACATAGTTACAGTCACTGGGATGTGAAGTGGAGTATTATTGGCACCATTATATTTCTACAGACTGGTTTAAATGAAGCTCTTCAATCAGAATCCAGACAATTCCTCATGTTTGGCACCAAAACCTTCTACACCAGTTTTCCAGTAGTTTGTTCGTGTCTTCGCGCCTTCCCTGCTCTTCTGGAGGCCAAAACCGAGGTTCATCACTATATGAGGTTCATCCCGCTCCTGGTGCAGAATCAGGAGAGAAGTGTTTGAGGAATCTCCGTGTTGTGACCCCACGACCCTGCGGCTCTGAGGACAAGCAGCTGCTCCTCACTGTAGCTTTAATTCTCTTCAAGGTGCTGTTGGTGGAGAGTAGAGGTGAAGAGAATATCAGACAAAATAGAGAAAGCAGAAGAGCTTTCAGTGTGCTCTGTAAAATGTATGAATATGGTAAGTTATGTCCATAACTCTGGGGCCGAACGATGACCGTCACCGCGGTCTTATTCTGGATGACGCTGTTCTTCTGCCTATCCTCGAGACCGAATAGCAACAATGTCAGGTGCCTGACCTTAGGGGTTTTTATACGGCTAGTATATACCATCCGGTTGGGCCAACTACTTCCTCCTGCCTGGACCGCCACAGCTCGTCCAGAGTGACGAGGGATGGTGAGGGTTTTTGTTCGGTCCCATAGATCTATAGTTATGGAAATTACTTACGATCTATTTCGACCACACATTCTGGATGACTAGTACCAACAGAGTCACGAGGGAACAGTATCATCTCTCTTCTTTGGAACAGCAGACTCCAAAGGATTGGGATTCGCAACATTAATCCTATATAATCTTGACAACGTGCACGGGGTGATTCTCCCTTTAGCGCCGCCCTGGAGGTGGCCAGGCTCCTGGTAGAGTGGGACACTAGATCACCGGGAATAGGAAGACCTTCACTGGAATACGCTTGTGAAATTGTATCCACTATCCAGTGTGATAAACGTTAGACACAGGATGCCTGCACATCTCTCGTCACAGCTTACAAATAAATGTGTATGTCATTCACCCCTAACCCTCTGTATATTTATCTTTTCTTTTTATTGCCCTTTTATTGTCATTTTTAGTGCTGTGAAGCACTTAGGTTGCTGTAAAGTGCTATATAAATAAATGTTGATTGGTTGGTTGGGTTAGGGTTAGGGTTGGTATGTGACCGTCTCAATGGACGAGTACACTCAATGTATGTACGCCCTGCTCCGACAGGGCCGAGGGAGAGGCTATTCAACCCGGTACTTATAGCTCCATCACCTGATTTATTGTACCAGGAGGACCAGAGGGCCTGAGGACCAGAGGGCCTTGGGTAGGAATGACTGATTTGGCCAAAGAAAAAGGGGGACCTCATAATCTTCACATAATGTAAAATGTTTCTACACGATTCTTTCATAAAAGTATATGTTAACAATGTAATGACCTGTTTCGGCCGCCAGATGGCTGATAAGTCGCGGCGTGGTGAAGAAAATGAATTCAATTCTGTTCTCATTAAGAGCCATCAGAAGAGCTAAAACTGGCTTAGTGTTGTTCCACTGACAGCCACCAGATGGCAGTAACACCACGTAATACTCGCGGTTGGCCAGCAGATGGCGGTCACTGTGCGCGTCTCTCCGCTCGGTGACGTAGTTGGGAGGAGAGTCCGCGCGCTGGTTCTGTGTAACGGTCCAAACTTTCTGGAGTTTCATCATCAGTTCGTTTTCTCTCCATCAGCGCACAGACACACACACACACACACAGCATCTCTCAGCATCTCTCAGCACCTGTCTGTCTCTCTCTCTCTCTCTCTCAGGTCTGACCCGGTGTGTGTGTGTGTGTGTGTGTGTGTGAGAGAGTCAGTGAGATGCTGCTCATCGTGTGTGTGTTCGCGGTGTGTGTGGGAGTGACGGAGCCTCGCCGAGTCAGGAGCACGGTAATGAACACACACACACACACACACACACACTCAGTGCTCAGATCTAAAGTGTTTATGTTTTAAAGAAAAATATAAATCTGTTTAAAGAGATCATTAATAATTCAGCAGGAGTGAAGAAAGATCTGAGCTTCTGTTATTTATAATAATAATAATAATAATAATAAGTAAAACAGGTAAATATTTCAGAAGTTTAGTTCAGTGTTTATGAAGCGTCAGACTTTAACTGCAGAAGGGTTTGTGTTTATGCACTAAAGCAGTGGGACTAAAGCCCATGCAGTGGGACTAAAGCCCATGCAGTTCCCCGCTGGTGTGTGAAGTGAAGTTTAAACTCCTGATGAAACTCAGCGTTATATTTTGATCGCGCGGGTCATCGCGGGTTCCTCACACTCTGTTAGCCGCGCTCCTGATTAACAGATGATCTGTTTCTAAAACTCTTTATTTCAGAAAAGACTTTAAAATGTTAAATCAAAGGATTTCTCTTGTAGTTTCTTGTATAAACTATCATGTTAGTGTCTCATTAGGTCCCAAGGCCGGTGCGAGGTTTGTGGTTAGAGCGCTGAACTGATCAGAAGGTTATGAGTTTAAATCCCGGCCAAGCGTTCATAGCGACGTCGCTTTTTGATCCTTCGATGTCGGCTCTTCCTATCTGAACTGATCAGAAGGTTATGAGTTTAAATCCCAGCTCGCTATGCCCTGCAGGGCCCTTGAGCAAGATCCCTAACTCTAGACAGCTCAGTAGTGAAGATAAGAGGAATAATAATAATAATAATCAGGTAAATTAACACTTTGTGCTGTAATGTTTTGTTTACAGTGGAGCTCCTCTCAGGCGCCGTCACATGACCTGCTCGCTCTCTCCCCCACTGGGCTCCTTAGTGCTAGCTCACCGCTAACACCCAACGCTAGTGTAACGATCACACCCCCGGATAGTCAGCGTAGGAGATTGGCACGTGGCTCTAAAGCGGGGAGATCAAAGCAGAGGGCGGAGCATCACGAGCACCGACACCCACGGCCCTTTGACCCCGAAGGTTATTTCACCACGCCAAGGGTTTTTAACGGCTCTCTTCTGGTGCACAACCCGCTGTACCCAGTGACGGGTGAGTCGTATGGAGCGTACACTGTGATGCTGTTAGCGCTGATGGTGTTTGCGGTGGGCGTGGTCGCTAACCTGGCTGTCACATGCTCCGTATGGCACAACCACTACCTGCAGAACACTCGCAACTGCGTTCTGGCGAGTCTAGCGCTGTGGGACCTCGCCGTGATCTTCTTCTGCCTGCCGGTCGTCATCTTCCACGAACTCACCAAGAGACGACTGATGGGAGACGTGTCCTGCCGCCTCGTACCTTTTATAGAGGTTTGTTTTTTTGTTTCGCTAAAATGTAAACATGTCGGAATAAAAGAGAGTGAGACATTTGTTGAGAAGGTCTGTATGTGAGACAGTAAGTGTGATAGTTAATTATACAGTCAGTAAGACAGTTTGTGGGTCATTAAGGCAGTCAGAGAGTGAGACAGTCAATGAGGCAGTAAGTAAGAAAGTTTACTTTAAGTGAATCAGGTTGTGAGGCAGTAAGACAATTACTGAGACAGTCAGTCAGTAAGACAGTCATTAAGAGAGACAGTCAGTGAGACAGTCAGTCAGTGAGAGAGACAGTCAGTCAGTGAGACAGTCAGTCAATGAGACAGTTAGTCAGTGAGACAGTAGTGAGAGAGACAGTCAGTCAGTGAGACAGTCAGTCAGTGAGACAGTTAGTCAGTGAGACAGTAGTGAGAGAGACAGTCAGTCAGTGAGACAGTCAGTCAGTGAGACAGTTAGTCAGTGAGACAGTAGTGAGAGAGACAGTCAGTCAGTGAGACAGTCAGTGAGACAGTAGTGAGTCAGTTAGTGAGACAGCGAGGCAGTCAGTCAGTGAGGCACGCAGTCAGTGGGACAGTTAGTGAGATAGTCAGTGAGAGAGACAATAAGACGGTCAGCGAGACAATAATCAAAGAGTGAGACAGTCGTTGAGAACGTCAGTACGTGATTAAGTGAGTGTGGTAGTGAGACTGGAGACTCGATAAATGAGAGTCAGGGAGTCAGTTTGTGAGGCAGTGAGACAATATTACTAAAACAGTCAGTGGGACAGTCTGTTAGTGAGACAGTCAGTCAGTCAGTCAGTGAGACAGCTCAGGTCCACTTATAACGTAGTGTAGAAGAGAGTGGTGTACACTGAGGAAGGACGATGGGGTTTAAGTGGGAAGACGACTGAATCTAAATAAAGCATCTGAGTCTCAGCTTTAAATAAAATTCCTTTGTTCCTTGTTTCAATTCGTATGCAAATCAACTTTCCACCTAATTACTCTGAGAGGGACAGAGAGTGTGTGTGTGTGTGTGTGTGGCTAATTGAGGTCAGGAGTGTGTTAAATGGAGATGTAGGTCAGTGGGTCTGAAGCAGGAGTGTGTGTTTGTTTTGGAGGTTTTGTTCAGCGCAGTGTGAAAACGCCAGGCGCTTTTAGACATTTCTCCCTCGTTCCCTCGTTCCCCCTGTCCTCTTACCGCCTGGGTTGTGAGACACGAGCACAAATAAACACACACAGACTACAGACGTTATCATGTGGTCTAGAGAGAGAAGGTGGGAGTTTTTTTTATTCATAAGTGCAGATTGTTGTTTTATAGACACTGTGGGCGGGACTCAGTTAGATTTCATTATGCGCAAATTTAAACACTCTGTGTTTTTTCTGTGCGTGTGTGTGTCTCAGGTGACGTCTCTGGGCGTGAGCACCTTCAGTCTCTGTGCTCTAAGTGTTGATCGCTTCCAGACATTAACAAGCTCCTCCCTCTCCAAGACCCCCGAGTCGTTCGGCTCCATCGTGTCGAAGCTGTCGGTGATCTGGGTGGGCTCGCTGCTCCTTGCTGTTCCGGAACTGATGATCTGGCGTTTGGAGATGGAGCTGTCCCGTGTCTCGCGTCTCCCTGTGGACTCGTGTGTCCGTCTGCCTCCTTCTTCGCCCAATCTGTCTGAGTCAGTCTATTCCCTCGTCATGACGTACCACGAGTCGCGCATGTGGTGGATCTTTGGCTGCTTTTTCTGCCTGCCTTTGCTTTTCTCGTTCTCGTGTCATCTTCTGACCAGCCAGATCTCCGATAGCGCTGCAAACACATCCTCTTCCTGTCCTGCATCCTCGTCCTCCTCCGCGTCTAAGAAGCTCGTCATGATGCTGGCGATCGTGTATGGAGTGTTCTGCCTCCCGGAACATGCCTGGAACATCGGGCTTACCTACGCCGGAGTGCAAGTGGACGGGGTCACGCTGGCTCTGCTGGCTCTGATCGGGCAGTTCCTGATGTTCGCCAGGGCCTCGGCCACGCCCATTTTGATCCTCAGTTTGTGTCGATCGTTGGGGCAGAGCTTTGTGGACTGCTGCTGTTGCTGCTGTGAAGAATGTATTCCCACCAAACCTTCCTCGCCATCACTGGGGCCGTCATCTGTGTCATCATCATCATCCTCGCCAGTGTTAAAGAACGAGAAGAAGTCACAGGTCGACTTCGAGAAGAAAATGAAAGAGACTTCAGCGGAGATGGCTATAGGAACTCCATGCTGAGAGATCCCCCATGTACGCCTCCCTGATGTCAGTCATAACTCTCACACTCATTTAACCTGAATGTTACAGAGCTGGACACTGACTCCGCCCACTTTATCACTGGAATAGTGCCAGTGTTTGACAGTGTTTATAGTCCAGTGTAAGGACCATCATCTTCCTTCTTCTGGAGATCATGATCAGGTTTAAACACTGACACACTGCTGAACGGAGCCACAGCTACAGTTATTCATTCTAACCACCGTAACACTAACGACCTTCATGTGATACCCGTCTCATCGTGTCTTATTACCTTCATCTCTTCTGTAAGCTGTATGCAACTAATCACGGTCCTAATCTGTGATTTTAGAGTCCTGAGGAATATAAACATGCTGGATCGATTGTGTTCGAGATGGCTTTGGGTTTAGTACCACAGAGGTTCAGGAGGTGGCAGGAGTTAGACACATTCTAATAAATCAACTCCCGAATACACACCAGTGTTCACATGTGTAGAACAAAATCCACATTATTATTCATTATTATGTCATAAAAAGTGTAAGATTTCTAAGCGGTTCTGTAATGGGTTCCTTAAGTAATTACAGGTCCTTTGTCTTCTTGTCGGAGCCCTTTCCACTCTTGAGGAACATCTGGAGATGATGTAAGAGCTCTAAAAGCTCTAAGTGTGTATGTGAGAGAAGGGCTTTTACTGTAGTTGGGTCGGGAACTGTGAGAGAACACACTGTAGAACCCTGAGCGTGTGTGTTATTACCAGGTCAGTTAATTGGAGCATTCTGATTGGCTGATGCTGAAGACACCTGACTATTTAACACCGTTCGTCTCCTGTGCTGCGATGTTGCTTTTGTTCTTTTCATGCAACTAGATTTAGAGCTTGAGATTTTATTTCTTTAAGAGAATTTTATTTCTTTATCTGTGTGTAGAACTTAGTGAGAGCCTTTTAGTTTTTGATTAAATCATCACACCATTAACTGTTACTTCTTTACATTGTGTGTTTAGGGCTTAAACCTTCGTCTGGGTTTTTGTTTTCCAAATAATTTCCCATTAATTTTATTGTAATGATGTATTAGTTTCTCCTAATGATGAACTTCATTGAGCTGATATACACATACAATGTTGGAATATTAATGTGCTGTGGAGTTTGTCTGATGGGGAAGCACACTTGGAAGTTAGCTAATTAGCCTAGCATTAGCCACATGAACTGTTGGTGTGTCTGGATGAGTAGTCTCCTCTGTCTGATATCTAAAGTGTATAATGTTTAGAGAAGTACACAGTTCATAGTTAGGAACCTCACAACTACTCACTCATGTCTTTACATGTTCATGAGCGGTCTGATCTCATGCTGTTGATCGGATAAAGACCTTCATTAAAATCTGATTAATGCTGTTATCTGGTTCCACGTTCAAGAATTTAAAGTCAAACCCGTGCGGTGCATGAAGAATAAATGAATAGAACAACGCCTGGATGTGGGTTCAGTAGTCAGATTGTTCTAATAAAAGATGATTATTATTTTCAGATGTAACAGCAGCACTAAACACCACCGAGTTACAACAACACTAAACCCCTGGGACACTAAAGCCTCATCACTCCAACATTCACACGATGAAAGACTCGAGTCTTGAAGCTGATGAGCGCGCACACACACACACACACACACGTCTTTCCTCTGTGTTGTGAGCGCGTGGAAACACTGAGTCAACAACACAGTGTTTAATAAAGCAAAGCTGCACACTGAGGTCTTTATCTTACTTTAGAAAATAAATGCATGACTTTTTTTATGTCTCGTGCGTGGTTGAGATCGAGAATGTCGTGTGTGTGATGGCGTGTGTGTGTGTGTGCGTGTTGCACAGAGTAGGAATTTAATGTAGGTTACACACAGTACCGTCCTTATCCAACGCTCAGAGCGCTCATAAGCTGAACTGTAGCTCAGTAAAGAAACTTAAAAGTTGTACTTTATTTGTTTCAGGCAGAAATAACAGTGAATAGAAGATGAAGGATGTTTCCGTTGTTGTTTCAGACACAGAGCTGATATTCATAAACTCAGCGTGAACTTCATCGAGCACAGAAATATCATTCAGAGCACTAACTTTCTCACAGCCCCAAAACTCCCACTCCTCTCTCTCTCTCTCTCACACACACACACACACACACACACAGGGGGTAAAGCTGTAAGCCTTATATTGTTCCCTCTGCCCCCTCTGAGCCCCTCGCGGTTGCCAAGCGACCGACACACACGCACCACCCTTCAGCCTTGACAGTGAGGTTGCTAAGCAACCATGACACACCGTCTCGGCCTCCGGATCCGGCCTTCAGCACGTCACTGAGAGCGAGGAGTTTATAAAGTTCTGTGGAGCGGCGCAGGGGCCCGAGATTCTTTAAATCTTATTTGTTTTGATTAATATTTTAAATTGTTTTATATTTAGCATGTGTACTGTATATTCCACACAAAACAATAAGTGAACTTTGTATACTTACACACACACACACACACACACACACAGCAGTCTTATTAGCGCTGACGATGTGAATAGCGTTCCTACTGCGAGTTGCAGTGATGTGGAGGATCATGGGAAAGGACCACATGCGCCTCCTCACGCTCCTGAATCTTAAATAAGCATCTCTCTCTGGTCATTTATTAAAATGTCACTGATCTCCAACGCGACTCTCTCGTTATTCCTGCGAGGCCTCGGCCCAGCCCCCTCCCAATCCCTACCCATTCTGGCAGAAGCCACTCACAGCAATACAGTCTGAAAATGGATTTCAGTTTGTAACACACTCGCACACACAGATTTAATTTTAATTTCAAACTGAATTTGTTTAGATTTATCATAATTAAAACTTCTTGTGAGCCCTAATAAAGAAGGAACATGGTTTCATGGGAACGTAAAGATGTCTTCTTTAAGTGGAGCAGAATAATATACTGTAGGTTCTGTAAGATCATTAAACACGTAACACATTAGATAAAACGTCAGTCTGGACCTGAAACCGCTCCTGGTTCTACAGCAGAGTGCTGCCTAGTAATATTCCTAGAACCGTTCATGTTCTGTTTCATATTTCATCATAACACTGTTCTGCATATTCATGTGTTACACATAACCACACACACACACACACACACACATACTGATGGACTTGCGCATTAATTCATTGCTATAGAGCAAGAATGTCAGAGGAGCATGTGACAGGGTGTGTGTGTGTGTGTGTGTTTAGCTTTTCTCTGTGTGGACTGACACTCGTCTTCACAGGGAATAGGAAGACAACAGGGACAACTTGGTGGTCGTGGGGTTTTGAACCAAGGGACCTTCCGAACCATATGATGAGATAGTACAAGTATAAAACTTTATTAATCCCAGAGGAACTTTCTTTGTGCCAGAGACTTCAAGAGCAAAGAGAGTAACAAAATATACTGCAATAAAGTAATAAAATAAAACAAAATAAAAAACATCCAGGAACTAGGTACAGGATAGACAATAATGGAGTGCAGCAACCGGTACCAGCCATGATAATGCATGGTAGTTAGTCCGGTGTGTGAATTATAATCACAATGTGCGTTATGTAGTATACAGTATAATATTCTTTAAAGAGGCAGCCGGGCGAGTCGATGTTTCAGAGTGTTAGCGTTAGCTTCCCCTCCCCGACACTAACGAGTGATTAGCTGACCTTAACACTGAGGGTCTAACTGTAGCAGGTAACCGTTGCTCTAGAGGCGAGTAATTAACTTAAAGATTTACCTTTTGTGTTTGGAACTAAGCTCAATATTAAATATTAAATTAAAGGGAACACGTGCCGCCCGCGGCTTGCACACCAGGGACGATCTGCTCACATTGATTCACACACACTCACATTCCATACAGACTTAAATAATTCTTTTGATTGTGTGAAGCTGCTTTGCGACAATGACAATTGTTAAAAGCGCTATACAAATAAAATTGAATTGAATTGAATTGAATAGTAACAGAATCTTGTATGTTTCTTTATGATGAATATGGCCCACCTTTGTAATAATCTCATAATGCTGTTTGCTAGTTTTAATGTTAAAATAAAAACTCTTGATGTTTCAGATGAAATATATTTGGCAGTATATTCTTTTTAGATACACAAAGTACACAGTTACTGTCCATTTTACCAGCTTCTGATGCTGCAAAAATGTTGGACAATGTTTACGGTGTCTGCAAATAAATGTCAATGTTACAAATGTTAAAGGCTATTCCTGTTGTGTTTATGGTAACCCAGCAACTTAGGAATATTACAATAGTTTTAATGAAGTGACATCCAATATTATCGATATACAATATTATTCAATTTAATTGTATTTAAGTGTATTTAGGTGCAGATGAAGATTTATCTGTAAAAGTAAATCAGGTTCACTTAAATATTTAGTTAATGTTAGTCAATTTGTCTCAGATATTCAATAAAAATAAATCAATCTCTTCCAGATT
Organism: Clarias gariepinus; assembly: GCF_024256425.1. Lineage (NCBI taxonomy): Eukaryota > Metazoa > Chordata > Actinopteri > Siluriformes > Clariidae > Clarias > Clarias gariepinus. The sequence continues at coordinate 26,183,385 of NC_071122.1, forward strand.
TCTCTCAGATATTCATTGAATATAACTTTTTTCCTAGTAAAGGTAAAACAGTTTTTCTTAAAATGATTTAATTTAGCTTAAAATATTTATGCTGAATACATTATATTTTCAACAGTTAATATTGAATCTAACATAAATTAATAAAAAAAATTACAGTTAAATATATATATTGTTCTACATGTAAATAATTTATCCTATGTTTCTTACTCATTATCATAGTAGTAAAAGTTACTTAAATATGTTAGGTGTCACTTAGTTGCCATAATTTTTTTTAAGTAAACCCCAGGTCAGATTTTTTTACAGTGTATAACAAAAAGGTTTAATTTGAAAACCACAATACAGCCTCATTTTAGGAAATTTAAGCCTTAACTTTTTACACAAAACATGATGCACGTTTTACCGATCCAATCGCATCACTTCTTTCTGTCATGTGATCAGTAAACCAAGACTGCAGAGCATTGGCTGCCATGGCAGAACTAAATGGATTTTTGGAGAATGTTGAAGCTAAGAGAAAGGATGTTTATGTTCGGTTATTGTCCCTGCAGTAAGACAAGCAGCATTGCTTTTGTCCCACAACTCGAGGGTCCACAGATGTGACCAGGACAGACAGTTGTTATGTGGCATACATGTTAGAGTAAATGTTGGTATTCTGGTGTTCGGAGGTTTTATTTGTAACATTGTTTTGTGCTTCAAATAAAATCAACTCAAATAAGCTATTTAACATCAACCCAAATAGATGATGTCACAAAGTTCTTAATTTTTAAGTGTTTATTTATGTGAAATAAATTCAGCTTGTGATTCTGTAGTCCACTTTAACGAGGAAACAGATCCAGATATCAGTAACTTTACTGTCATGAACTTCTTCTGCCACTTGTACGCTGCTCACTGTGGAACCCCCATGACAACCCTCAGCAGGAGCTCGAGGTGGAACATATGAAGTCAGTAGGTGGAACCCATAGTTGCCCCACAGGGTGCCTCCTTTAGCAGTCTGTATACCCAGCTCCCAGCCTCCTCTGTACCTTTTATCCCTTTCTTCAAACATATTTTTTTATTTATTAACTAAATCCTTGGAGTGAAACTTCAGCTAAACCCCAATCTAAGAGACTGGGGTAAAGACAGTGATGTGGCCTTCTATTCACAAAAGTTCAGCAGTTTCTACATGTTTGGTCAAGCGAGAGTCAAGATCAGACAGTTCAGACAAAAGAGTACTTACACACACACACACACAACCAACAGTCTTCTGAGGACTTCTTTATTCTGCCCAAAGCAACCTAAATGAATGTAGAGACAACAACTCTGATTGTGGAGAACCATATAAAGAACGTGTGGCCCAAAGTGATGAGAACACGGCAAGAACACTCTGAGAGCACAATGAGAGCGTACTGAGAACATGCTGTGGAACTCAATATCTACTAGACTCTCTGTGCTGAGGTCCAACCTTACAGTTTAAAAGTGCACCCTTCTAAACTCTCACACTTTCATTTCATCAACCCATTTGTGTAAAGTTTGTCCTTATAGCAGCTTCCACGGTTGATGTTCATGTGGGATTTGATTTATTCTAATGTTTTCTGTGTGTTTATTACAGTGAAGAGTCTTTTCTTTGTTTTTTTCCTCTACAGAATTCCACTGTGGGCTGTGTTTTAGCCACACTGAACCTTGTGTGTGTGTGTGTGTGTGTGTGTGTGAGAAAGAGAGGGAGAGAGAGAGAGAGATTAAATTTAAGCCTTTGCTGTCCTCTGGTGGTGAACTCTGACAACACAAAAGAAATCTATTATAATACACACTGAAAATGTCGAAATGTACGAAACGGAGTTGTGACGATGCGTCGTCAGCTCCTACTGCTAAGAAGTGTAAAATATGAAAGTATTACATTAGCTATCTTCAGCTTGGCTTTACGGTGGCTGGGACAGATGCTGAACCGCTGCCCCAGGTTGTCATTTGCGCAGATCTGCTGGCAAATGATAGCATGAAGCCATGCAAGCTGAAGCATTTCCATTTAGAAACTAAACATCCAACACTTAAAGATAAACCCTTGGATTTTTTCAAATTGAAGTTATCTGGCCTTGAACAGCAGAAACGCAACCTCAGCTAACACACATCAGTGTCCAAGCGTGTGTGGCTAAATTAGGAAAACCGCACACAATCGCCGAGACGCTAATCTCACCTGCTGCTAAAGATAACAGTCAGGTTATGTTTGGAGAAAATTTCACTCAGCAGATTAGTGACATCCCCCTTTCTAACGACAACGTTAGCCTATCTGACATGGCAAGCGATGTTAAAGAGCAATTGCTAGTTAACATCATGCAAAGCCAGTACTATGGCCTACAGCTTGATGAGACAACTGATGTTGCAGGGCTAGCACAGTTGCTTACCCATGTCAGATATGTAAAAAAAAACTAATATTGAGGAGGACATTCGCGTTTGGCGTGCTCGTCTGATTAATAAAAAGGCACATGATAGGGGAGGTTTGGGGGGGCTTTAGTTCCAAAAGGTTGAGAACCTCTGACGTAGAGTATTATGGTGAACTGGTATGTTTAGATGCTGTCCTCCTCACTCTCACTGATCACTCAGGTTTGTTGACGGTGAGGTGATTGGTTGTTTTACATCTCAGTTCATGTCTGTATTTTCTTCTGGCTCCTCCCTTTTATCTATGATGTCATAGTTAGTCCTGCCAGAGTCCCTGCTTGATTATGTGACTGTGACCATACCTAACTGTTCTCTCGCCTCCTCTCTCCGTCCCTCTCTCTGTCAAGCTACACATGTCGTTCCTGAGCTGCCAGTGATCCAGATTCCCTCTGCCCTCCAGACCTGTCAGACCCATCCTGGTGCCCCACTTCTGGTTGGAGATCTCGTCACATGGATGCCCCGTGTGTCTCTTTGGGATGCGTCTGGTGTCTGGGGATGGTTTCACTCTACCATGAAGACGGTTCTGGCCTTGACTGGTGTTGACAGCTGTTTTTCTGAGGACTTGACTTGACTGCAGTTGCTTGATAGTTCAGGACTGGAATTTCCTACGAGTCTACCTGAGTCTCCAATAACTACCTGGACTCCATATTTACAGCAATTAACATCAAGTGTTATAGCTGAACTGCCTAACACACCTAACACACTGTATGAGTGCAGATCAATCTCTGCTTTCTGTTTCACCCAGATGAGGATGGGTTCCCTGTTGAGTCTGGTTCCTCTCAGGGTTCCTTCCTATTACCATCTCAGGGAGTTTTTCCCTCAGCACCGCCCCTAAAGGCCGAGCTAATGTTTCTCAGTATAGAGTCTCCTATAACCAAAACTCTTTCAGGTTTCTCAGCAGGTGCTTCACTGAGGAGAGCAAACCTGTTGGACACATGCAGAAGAGGTGTGCTCCGGTGGGCTAGCCTTAGCGTTATATACACTGTACTCACAGATCCTCTCTAAATATAGTAACATTAAACACCCCATGTCCTCTCTGTCTCAGAGGGACAGGGAAACTCTGCTGATGTGTCCTTTCCACAGGATCTTTAATGAGGGGTGGGGTGGGGGGCTAAAAACTAAAAGCACAATGTTTTCATGAGGAATTTGTTTGAACAAGAAGAGACAACACACACACTTCTCTAAGCCATGGAGTGTTTTATATTTGTTAATTTTAATCACAGAAATGACAACAGATATTCTTCTTAAAGTCCAGTCAGAAGAAGGGTTTTGGGTTTTTGTTGTTATTTACAACATTGAGTTAAAAATCAGGACAGGTTTTAAAATCAACCACGTGTCTGTAAAAGCTCGAGCTGTACACGCGCGGAACTGGAGAGCTAACGGTGCCAATGATCACAACGTGAAATAAAAATAACAGCAATAAATAAAACAGGACCAACGTTAAGCGGTTAATCTGATTTTCTGACATGCTGAGCCTAAACTTCACAGAACCCCTGATTTAAGGTGGACTGGTTTATAAACCCGACCCAACATGTCAGTGGCACCTTAAAAACTGAAAGCATTAATTTCTTTATATTTCTGTAAATAAACAACTACGCATCTGGACTCATGGGTCAGAAGACGTCAGGATTTAAGGTGGACTGGAGCTTTAAATCCTAAATAACACTGTTCCATCTTAAACTGAGAGCCATGTCGGCAAGCTGATCCAGGAACAGTCTGCTTCCTGCTCAATTTAATTCTCACTTCGTTGCTGGATTAAACCTCAATTGATCTCACACACACACACACACACACACACACACATACACACGCTCAAAACATTCTAACATTACTATTCATACTGACCAGGGAACAAAACAAAACAACTGTGTGTGTATTTGAAGGTGTCACGAGGAGTACGTGGAGAAATGTAACAGACAAAAACCTCCAAAACACACAACACACACACAAAAAAGACGATGCAAATTATGCCATGTTGTGGCTAATACACAACCGTTTAAGACTTTAATGCATGCTGGAGTTTATACACACCAGGCTATCCAGGCTATTATCTGTTAGCTACCGTTAGCCTTGACTTTGAGTAGAGATATTCCTTAAACACACACTCACACGCATTCACACACACTCACACACACATTCACAAAGGGAAAACATAAAATTAGATAAAAACCCATGTTTGTGTGCAACAGATATGAAAGTGTGTGTCGATCTGACTTCAGTAAAGTGATGATCGCCTCAACATTTTATCGCGGTTTATGAAATTACAACAAAACTGTCTCTCTTTCACACACACACACAAAGTGTACTCTATGAAAAACCAATTATTGATTTGTGCAAAGGCTGAAACATACACACATATGCACACATGCTTACAGACACACACACACACACACAAAGTATATCATCATGTGACTGTGAAATCTGTCTGATCTGATTTTCGTTATTATAAAAAAAATGCATAAAAGTTTAAAAAACAAACAAACACAAAACTGTAAAACAGTGCAAATCATATTCATCACAATTTGTACAGGAATGAAAGTCGTTTTAGAGCGTTAGAGTGGGGGGGGGGGTAAACCCAAAGGGGGCGTGACTTGGCATACAGGTGGTCACACTGTTTCTCCAATCAGAGGCTCCACCTCTCAGCTCCGCCTAGTTCTGGAGTGCTGGATCAGCCACTGTAGTGTGATATCTAAAACACACACACACACACACACACTGGTTTAGCATAACCAGGTTCAAATTAAATGTAAATTATTTTAATTAGATTCAATATTGTGTTTGTGTGTGTGTGTGTGTGTGTGTGTGTGTGTCTCACCGATGTTGTCCTTCTCCTTACAGGAGATGGAGTAGCAGCAGATCTCCCGGTCCTGGATGGCAGACAGGTTCCTAACGAGGGGGCGGAGTCTCAGTTAGTTTATTTCTCATTAAGCTGTATCTCAGTAAGAAGCAGTTAATGAATCACTCACATCCTCTCGATCAGCTCCTTCTCATCCAACGCCCCATGGAGATCCCTCTTGTTACCCAACACCAGAACCTGAAGCACACACACACACACACACACACACATCAAAAACACACTACTGTGAAGATCTTATTAGCTGGGAAGTTGAATTAAGTGTGTATGCGTGTCTGTCTGTCTGTCTGCGTGTCTGTCTGTCTGTCTGCGTGTCTGTCTGTCTGTCTGCGTGTCTGTCTGTCTGTCTGCGTGTCTGTCTGTCTGTCTGCGTGTCTGTCTGTCTGGTGTCTGTCTGTCTGCGTGTCTGTCTGTCTGGTGTCTGTCTGTCTGGTGTCTGTCTGTCTGCGTGTCTGTCTGTCTGCGTGTCTGTCTGTCTGCGTGTCTGTCGCAGAGAAATCAAGTGTTTAAAATTGTGATGAGCAGTAAACTCATTAGAGCTGGTATAGTGATGTGGATGGGGCTCTGTGTGTGTGTGTGTGTGTGTGTGTGTGTGTGTGTCCTAGCTTGTCCTGTGATAATTACTCCATGATAAGGCATGTTATCAAACAGTGTGTGTGTAAGTGTGAGACTTACAGGGATGCCCTGCAGCTGCGGTTTGTCTAACAGGTTGTGCAGCTCATTCTTAGATGCCTCGATTTTCTCTGGGTCTGCAGCATCCACCATATACCTGATACACACACACACACACACACACACACACACACATAGGAATTATTCTCTAATAAAATTAACTGTAAGTTTGCATGTTTGCATGTGTGTGTGTTTGTGTGAGTGTGTTACATGTTACAATAATTATGGTAATGAATACATTACAGTAATAAGTGTGTCACTGCAACAAGTGTGTTAGTTTCCACTGTGGGCGTTACTGCAGTGTGTGTGTGTTACTGAGTGTTACAGCAAAAAGACTTTCACACCAACAAGTGTGTTTACGAGTGAGTGTGGTACAGCAAGGTGTGTGTGTGTGTTAAGGGTTTTAATCTGTGTGTTACAATAATGAGTATGTTAGAGTTATGAATGTTATATTATTGTGTGTGTGTGTGTGTGTGTGTGTGTGTGTGTCTACTCACACAATGGCACTGACCCCCCTGCAGTATCTCTCCCACATACTGCGGAACCGCGGCTGCCCTCCGATATCCCACAACTACACACACACACACACACACACACACACACACATATTTTAATACAGCATTATTAAAACATGTCTGGTGAGTGCAGAGTCACTCCTGTGAGAGAGAGATGACTGAAGGAACA
>NC_071122.1:26195000-26205000 GCF_024256425.1 Clarias gariepinus
TGTGTTATTAATCTCACATTCATAAGATTTTTAATTCAATTCAATTCAATTTTATTTGTATAGCGCTTTTAACGATTTACATCATCACAAAGCAGCTTTACACAATTAAAAGAATTAAGTTTGTATGAAATGTGAATGTGTATGAATCAAAATGATAAGATCGTCCCTGATGAGCAAGTCGAGGACGATGGCGATGGTAATAGGAAGAAACCTCGAGAGGAACCAGACTCAACAGGGAACCCATCCTCATCTGGGTGATAACGGATAGCAGGGATTGATCTGCATTTATACTGTGTGTTAGGAGGCTGGAAGTTTAGTATAACAGGAGATGTGGAGAAGTTCATATGGAGTCCAATTCGTTATTAAAGGTTCGGGTAGACTGTAGGAAACTCCAGTCCTGAACTATCAAGTGACTGCAGTCACGAGTCCTCAGAGAACAGCTGTCTGCATCAGTCGAGGACAGGACCGTCTTTATGGTAAAGTGGAACCAACCCCAGTCACCACACGCATCCCAGACAGACCACATGGGGCATCCATGTCTCCAACCAGAAGAGGGACACCAGGACGAGACAGATGACGAGGACAGAGGGGGTCTGGATCACTGGCAGCTCAGGAGACACAGGTGTAGTGAGACAGAGAGAGAGACAGGGAGAGGAAAAGCCAGAGAGTAAGAGATAACAGTTAGGTCTGGTCACAGTCACATAATGTATAATGTGAATATATATTTAGTGTAGAGTGCAAGCAGAGACTCCGGCAGGACTAACTATGACATCATAACTAAAAGGGAGGAGCCAGAAGGAAACACAGACATGAGGGGGAACTGAGATGTAAAGCGACCAATCACCTCACCGTCCGCATGTCACTGTCACTGCAGTTACTTTACAGAGTTTAATGTCAGTGTACAGTATTAATATAGGGCAATATAATGATATATGCTATATCCAAACATTCATTGGTCGAGGATGACGTCACTGTCCAATCAGAGCCCGTGGCGTGTTTACAGGTCAAATCAATCACTGCGCAGGAGGCGGGGCTTGTTGGAATACGGGTGGGAAAAAGACTAAGGTGAGTAAAGGGGTAGGAGGAAGTCTGGGACATTAATGAGCTGAAGCGCAGCAGCGTCTTTCTGTCTGTCGGTGTGTGTGTGTGTGTGTGTGTGTGTGTGTGTGAGAGAGAGAGATTTCTCTAAATGTCACTAGAACCGCTGTAAAGCTAACTGTAGAGTCGCTGTTAAACTAGCAGGTTAGTTTGTCTTTGTTTATGTTAGCTTAGCAGCCGAGTGCTAGCTCCGTGATTAGACTCTAACACACACACACACACTCTGTCTCTCTGCCTTTCAGGGGTGTCACAGCATGAAGCCTAACGCACCGTCACGTGACTTGGGGTGACGCGCGAAAATCTTGGTACCTGCACAGGTACACGGAGCGCGTGCGCAGTGTGAAGAGGCTGTGTGCTCGTGCCCAGGTAACACTGACACACACACACACACACACACACACACACACTGAGAGTCAGCAGGTTCATTATTCAGTAGCGGACTGTAGACACGAGGTAGTCACGTGTGACTCGTGTTTTTAATTTCAGCACGTGACCATGAGACCACGTGACCACTGAGCATCAACGCGCCGTCACTGTGTGTCCAGCGGCTCGAGCCTCCACCATGGGCGGCACGCTGAGCGAGCCCTGCATCTACGACAAGCTCTCCGAGAGCATCGACATCCTGCGGCAGTCCGGCTACCGCTACGGCATGTCCGAGCGCGAGATCGAGAAGTTCATCAAGCAGGTCCTGGAGACCAACGAGCCGCGCAGGGAACCCACCCAGTTCCCCGTCCTGTGGGCCGCCGTCAAGGTCCTCCCTCTCCCTCTCCCTCTCTCTGTCTGTAGGTCTGTGTCTCTGTCTGTGACTTCCGTCTTTGACTGTCACTCTGTCTGTCTGTCTGTAGGTCTGTGTCTCTGTCTGTGACGTCCGTCTTTGACTGTCACTCTGTCTGTCTCTCTTTGTGTCTGTCTGTCAGTCTGTGTCTCTGTCTGTTACTTCCGTCTTTGACTGTCACTCTCTCTCTCTGTCTGTAGGTCTGTGTCTCTGTCTGTGACTTCCGTCTTTGACTGTCACTCTCTCTCTCTGTCTGTAGGTCTGTGTCTCTGTCTGTGACTTCCGTCTTTGACTGTCACTCTGTCTGTCTGTCTGTAGGTCTGTGTCTCTGTCTGTGACTTCCGTCTTTGACTGTCACTCTGTCTGTCTGTCTGTTGGTCTGTGTCTCTGTCTGTGACGTCCGTCTTTGACTGTCACTCTGTCTGTCTCTCTTTGTGTCTGTCTGTCAGTCTGTGTCTCTGTCTGTTACTTCCGTCTTTGACTGTCACTCTCTCTCTCTGTCTGTAGGTCTGTGTCTCTGTCTGTGACTTCCGTCTTTGACTGTCACTCTCTCTCTCTGTCTGTAGGTCTGTGTCTCTGTCTGTGACTTCCGTCTTTGACTGTCACTCTGTCTGTCTGTCTGTAGGTCTGTGTCTCTGTCTGTGACTTCCGTCTTTGACTGTCACTCTGTCTGTCTCTCTTTGTGTCTGTCTGTCAGTCTGTGTCTTTGTCTGTTACTTCCGTCTTTGACTGTCACTCTCTCTGTCTGTGTCTCTGTCTGTGACTTCCGTCTTTGACTGTCACTCTGTCTGTCTGTCTGTCTTGCTGACTGACTCTCTGTCTGTGACTTTGACTGTCACTGTCTGTGTTTGTGATTGTCTCTCTGTCCGACTGTCTCTCTGTCTGTCTCACTGTATGTTTTTCGCTTTGACAGTTTCTCTGTCTGTCTTTCTCATATGCTCTCTTTGTCTCGCTATCTGTCCCTCTGTTTGTTTGTCTCTTTAAGACTCTGTCCACACGAAGCCGGTGCGTTCCCTATCCGATCATTTTTTTCGTGAACACGGCGTTGTCTCAAGAAATATCTGCGTACACACGATATATGCCAGACCAGTATGGGGTGCTGTAATTCTGCCATAGAGATACACTGTACACGGAGAAGAAGACTTTGAGCATGTGCATAACCTTGCGCGCTGTATACGAACCAAGATGGTGTTGTCCATTATCGCTTGTTGCTCATAACAGTTGCATAGAAACAATAGATTTTGCTGAAATAAAGCTAGTAGGCTTTGTAGCAACACGAACACAATCATGTAGTCCGCCATTATTGTTGTTGCTGTTACGTGTGACGCAGCCGACACCTGATGTGATGACATCATCGTTTCACAAAATATACGGATTGGCCGTACACACGAAGACACAACGGTGTCGTTTTCAGATTTATCCACTTTGGGACCCGGTTTCAAAAAATAGCGGTTTCAGTCTCCTAAAACGCCGGATCTGTGTGGACGAAACGCCAATACGATAAAAAATGTATGGACCGTGTGGACAGTCCCTAAGAGTCTCTATGTCAGTGTGTGTCTCTGATGGTCTCTCTGTCTGTCTGTCTCTTTGTGTCTCTGATGGTCTCTCTCTCTCTCTGTCTGGAGTAAGTGTTCATATATATATATGTGTGTGTGTGCAGGTCACCGTGGTCGTGTGTGTGCTGCTGCTGCTGGTTGTGGCGTTTGCGTACACTCAGGGTTCTGTGTCCGGGTCGGTCAGAGCAGCAGAACACTACAACTGGTCGTCACCTCTGAGTCACATCCGCCTGCTGTCTCTGCCCATCGCCAAGAAGTACAACCTGCACAGTAAGAGCTGCACCGCGCCTGGACACGCCCCCTCCATGACATCACCCTCTCCATCACCACTGTGCTGTGACATCATCACTCACACACAGCGATTAGCAGATTATTTAGCTGTACTCGCTGCGTGGCCTCACCACGTACGCTCACTGCTGCTGCTTTCCTACACACACTGGTGTGTTGTGTGTGTCTGTGTGTGACAACACGTCTGACTGGGTAAGATCAGATCAGTAATCTGGTGGATTCCATCCGACACCAGGGCTGACGAGTCTGAAGTTCAAGAGCTTTAACACCGACCCAAAGACCAGGATGCACAGATCCAATCCTAAACACACACACACACACACACACACACAAACACACAGAGCAACTGGAAGCTTTAGAGTTAATGCTAAATACTTTAAATGCGCAGGTTTCCATGCGTGGTGGAGTGTGAGTCACACACTGCTGAACTGTTCTGGATGTTCCAGCGTTTCTGAAGTGCTCGAAATGTCCACGTTAAGAAATACGGAGTCTGTGCACACACAAGCACAGCCTGTGTTAGTGAAGGTGAGGAGACACACACACACACACATTCACTTTATTTTTGTAATCTTACATCTGGGTTATTCCCCCCGTTGCAGATCGTTAAATTTAATGTAATGTTATTTGTGGAGTGTGTTTACAGAGCAGCTTTACAGAGTCAAAAGTAAATAATGGAAGTGTGTATGAAATGTGAATGTGTGTGTATTAAAAGGGACCACTTGGCGATATTTACTCTTTTGTTCTTGTCTTACTTTCTCTGTCTCGTCCTGCAACAACCGCGATAGGGAGGAGCTTCTCTGAGTTTACAGAGGCATCAGCTGGAGGCTCTTCACGCTTTACACTCCGACTCGCTGATTGTTCTGATGGACGATGAAAAGGAAGTGATGTCAGCGTCTTCCCCTCAGGGCCTGGCCAACTTCAGCGTTCTCTGGTGCAGCATCGCTCCTGTCCATGTATCCCCATCTGTCTCTCTGTCTCTCTAATCATCTGTCTCTCTGTCTCTCTCTGTCCCTGTGCAGGAGGGGCGACTCAGGGTTGAGGGAGGACTTGTTTCATTCACTCTTTCCTAGGGCACTTGTCTGCCCCCTACTGCAGAGTGTGGGAAGTACAGTGCAGCGCTGCACAGTCACACACAGTACCAGCTCTCAGAGCAGAGTGAGTGAGTGTGTGTGTGAGTGTGTGTGTGAGTGTGTGTGTGAGTGTGTGTGTGAGTGTGTGTGTGAGTGTGTGTGTGAGTGTGTGTGTGAGTGTGTGTGTGAGTGTGTGTGTGTGTGAGTGTGTGTGTGTGAGTCTGTGTGTGAGAGTGTGAGTTTGAGTGTGTGAGAGTGTGAGTTTGAGTGTGTGTGTGTGAGTGTGTGAGTCTGTGTGTGTGAGTCTGTGTGTGTGAGTCTGTGTGTGTGAGTCTGTGTGTGTGAGTCTGTGTGTGTGAGTCTGTGTGTGTGAGTGTGAGTTTGAGTGTGTGAGTTTGAGTGTGTGAGTGTGTGTGTGTGAGTCTGTGAGTCTGTGTGTGTGAGTCTGTGTGTGTGAGTCTGTGTGTGTGAGTCTGTGTGTGTGAGTCTGAGTTTGAGTGTGTGTGTGAGTTTGAGTGTGTGAGTTTGAGTGTGTGAGTCTGTGTGTGTGAGTCTGTGAGTTTGAGTGTGAGTTTGAGTGTGTGAGTGTGTGTGAGTTTGAGTGTGTGAGTTTGCGCGTGCGCGAAAGTGTGTGTCTGCCAGGTGGTCTTTGGTGATTTGATATTTGCATATGTAAATAATATTTCGTTTCTTTGTTTCACGGTTTTAAACATTCGTAAGTAAATGTATTTTGTGTGTGTGTGTGTGTGTGTGTGTGTGTGTTTTAGGGTGTGTGTGTGTTAGGTTGGTTGTTGGTTGGTGACGGCTCTCCCACTGTACGTGTGTTGCCGCATCAGCGCTGCCAAGCACACTGCAGCTCTTTCAACCTGTGGCTTGAACCAGGAGATCTGGGTAAAGATGTGCACAAACACACACGCGCACACACACACATACGTACACACACACTCACTCTCACACACACACACACACACTTACTCTCACTCACCCACTCACGCTTACAGACACACCTGCTCACCCGAAAATATCACTTTGTGTGTGTGTGTGTGTGTGTGTGTGTGCAGTGTATGCAGACCCGCGGTTCTGGCAGCTGGAGCTGTTCCCCGGGCGAGGAGAGAACTTGGTGTGTGAGGGCTCGGGCGTGTCTGACTCGGACGCGCTGACCTCAGTGCTTCACTGCGTGTAGCTTCGACCCGGCGTCAGGAGGACGTTAATCAGAGCCCACGGCTGGGAGCTCATCTGTCCTGTTAAAGGAATCCTCACTGTCTCTTATCTCCTGACGAGACGGGTGACTTACACTGAGGAGGACGCGTCCTGAGCATGGTGTATTCCCCAGCTAACACACACTCCATGCTTGTGGCCTTGACCCCACACTCTGTGATTGCTTTGGAATGAAACTTTCAGGTCTATTGCGTAACTGGAAGTAAATCATCATCATAAGCCTGATTATAATCTCGCCGATTGATTGGAGCCATCTCAAAGGAGGAACTCAAATTTATTTTCATTTTTAATATCAGTGTGTGTGAGTGTAGAGTCGCTCACACCATAGGCCTCACAGATCTAAAACTGTAAAGCACTTTTGAGAGAGTGTGTGTTTGTTGCCCTTTGTGCTCCAGGACAGTTTATGCTGCACCCTCATTATCGCCCCCTCCTGGTGCAGTGTGTGAGCACTCTTTCTGTGCTGGAGGTCCTCAGAAAGAAGGGTTACACATTGTAGTCTGGTAAACATTCATCTTCTAACACACACACACACTTACTGCTGTTTCTTTCCAGCACACTAGAGGGTCCACCTCACCGTGTGAGCGCTCCAATTTGTGTGTCACTTCATCATCTCACCAATGGACACTTTCAGAACGAGGAGACCAGCAGCAGCAGCAGCAGCACACCTTCACTCCAAACTGAATGTTTGAGAAGAAATCCAATGTCATCTTTAAAACATGAATTCTTTTTAAAACCCTCTATTAGTTGGGTCGTTTTTTAATAAACTCAGATCTACAGTATGTCTAACACACTTCCCCTGAAAGAGTGAGGATGGTGTAATCAAATGGCCCTTTAGGTGGCGCTGTGATTCCGCCCACTTTGTTTAAAAATACAAGAGAAACAAAACCACTTGCTCACTTGTGACAGACTTTAATAAACAAGGTGGAAACTGATTACCTGACCATGTCCTACCTGTTTGATGCAATGCCTTCTGGGTAATCTCGGTGTAAGAGTGAGACGACTCGATTAAAGTGTTAAACACAGCACTTCAACACACACACATCAGTACTGTTGTTGTTGTTGTGGTATTTTCATGTTTCAGCTCAGAGGAAAGTTCCTGTATAAATGTCCAGTAGATTTCTCTCCCATATAAATAGAGACATTCTTTATTTTGTGTAACTATTAAAATAACAATCTGTATAAAGTGATTAGTGTTTAGGGAAACTGCGGATATGTAAATGTTTATACTGCACACTTTAAAAGAAGTGTTAATATAATATATTTAAGGATAACAGTTATGATTTAAATTATTATGGGGTGGATGTTTAGAAATGATTTGTTTTAAACGGAATAAATCTATGAATAAACCCTGATCTCTGTTTAACACGGTGCTGTGAGCGCTGCTTCATTCGTTCTGCTGAACATTTCAGCTCAATTTTAATGAACGCTTTAAATGATTTCAGGCACTTTAACATTGCTAAGGGTTTCTCATCCAGAACACACACACACACACACACACACACACACACACGTGTCTCCCGGGAGACTCTACACACACTATGTTGCTGAGGATATGGTTCTAGTCCAAGTGGGTGGGGACTGCATCTGTGACATCACAGATTGACAGAAGAAGGTTCTTGTGTTTGCTGAAGCAGCTGTGAAGTGATGGGGTGGTGTGTGTGTGAGTGGGGCAGGTGAGATAGGAGTGAGAGGGGGTGGAAGAAAAGAGGAAAAGGTGTGTTTTTCATAAAAATAAAAAAGGGTTTAAACACACAGCCCTGTTTCTCTGTGTGTACTTGTTAGCGTGTGTATGTGTGTCAACGTTGTGGTATGTGAGAGTTTAGGTTCTAATCCCACTTTTGGCAGGTTTAAGAATAAAAAGTGTTGCTGTAGCAGAATGAAGGAAGTGGTTCTGTAGCTCAATGGGCTGACAAACACCAACTACCTATCTAACAGAGACAAGCTGGAGCTGTGGTTGGGATATGATCCAAGCACCTCTGGTTCCACAGCGGTAACAGCTCAGCCCACTGAGCTACAGAGTCCCTGCTGCAGCACTGCCTCCAACACACCTACATGAAGTTGCAGCAACACTGTTTATTCTTAAACCTGCCGAAAGTGGGATTTGAACCTGCACACACTACAACATTAACACACCCTCTAACCCCTACACCACAGAGGAACAGCAGTGATAAATGTGTTTTAGAGTTTAGTCTTTTTAAACACTTCATAATGACACAACACTGTTATTCCACTGTTATTATATACCAGCCAAAGACACTAAGGTTAGAACCTGAACCTTTATAGACCAGAGTAAAACTCTAAACCCTACACCAAAAAGGGACACGAGCAAGAGCTGTGTGTTGAAGTTTTCTTTGTGTGTGTGTCTCTGTAAAAACATGCACGCTACTTCGAACCATTAGTCCCAGAGGAACAGGACGGATGGGACTGTGCTGCACTTTGGTCTTCATGATGATCTCTATGATGATCCACAAACAAACTGAGCTCCTCATTGATGATTTTCAGAAGCTCTTAATATTAGCATTAACCTCATTACCATTAGATTTGATCAGAGAGTCCACTAGCAAAGTTTTGAGTCTGTACCTTTAAAGGCCACAACACATGGATAATGCTAACTAGCACAGCTTACATTTAAAAAAAATCTCATTACACACCTGAGGGTTAGGGGCCTCGTTCAACAACCACAGCAGCAGCAGCAGTTATTAATTAAGACATGGTCGGCTTTTCGGGGAAAACAGCTCTGGACTTCGTGTCGAGTGTGTTTGTAAAACCCATCAAGCTCCATGATGAAACTGTCACCAGCTTCAGAATCACCAGTTAACAACCAGCAGCTCAGATTAGAGCCGTTCTGAAGCTTTACAGAGCAGAAGGAGCAGATAAACATCTCAATATCAACTGTTCAGAGGAGATTATTGTGTGTTTGGGATAAACGCCAAATTTTAATTTTATTTGTCACATACACAGTCATACACAGTACGATATGCAGTGAAATGCTTAGACAACTGCTCAGGACCTTAAAATAAAAGACTATGAATAGGAAATAAATATGAAAAAGAAAATAGAAGGTAAATTTAACTAAGAATATTAAAAATATTAAAATAAAATAAGTGTACAGTATAAAATACACAATATAAAAATATATGAAAAAATATAGAACAATAAGAAAAACAGCTGTACAAAGTAGAAATATAGATTTGATGGATTGTTGTATGGAAACAAAACATCAGTATTATTTTACAGTGTAGAAAGAAAAGACCATGAAGTTAAAGAGGGGTGTACAAACTTCTGAGTGGTATAAGCAATTCAATCTTTAAAGATTCACAAGTTGTGAAAAGATTTTGAATTCTATTGAATTAGACAGTATTTAGTCCCCTGTGTTTAATGCTGTAACTCGACCAGCAGGTGGCGACATCGAGCTTTTAAACACAAACCCTGGCCTGTAGAGAGTGTGTGTGTGTGTGTGTGTGTGTTGGGGGGAATGAAGTTTCTCAATATATAAACTATTTCGTTTGCTGTTGGTGGTTTCAGGATGTGAATGGAATAAGAGAATGTTGTGTATTTATTTAGTGTGTTTCTGAGTGTTTATCGTGTATTTACAGTAAACAGGCGGTGAGGAATCAGATTATTATTGATATTAAAGAACATAATGAAGGTTTATTTATATTATTATTTAAGACAGATAAGACCTGGGACGGTAATAAAGATAAACTCCGTGTTTATTTGTACGCTGCATTAGCATTAGCTTCTCCCTGATGGTGTTTCTCTCGCGGTCACGTGGGGTGGGATTAGCTCCGGGACTGTGTGTGTGTGTGTGTCTAAGATTTTATCTTTGTTTTATCTTTAACGAGGTTTCTTGCGACGTCTCTCTCACACACACACACACACACACTCCGGAACGTCCTGTTCTCGGGTTCTGCCTCAGCAACAGCCACTGATTGGCTGAGCCGCGCGTGACGTCACTCCCCCCCCCCCCCCCCCGTAACGGTAGAGCGCGAGAC
>NC_071122.1:26210000-26242500 GCF_024256425.1 Clarias gariepinus
TGGTACTGCACCTGCACTCATAAAAAGAAACCATCACCTCGTACCACTCTTCTCTCTCTATCGCTTTAAAATAAGACTAAACCACAGAGGGAACAGCATGGAGTGTGTACTGCTAATGAAACAAGCTGCATACATTAAATAAAGTGACAAGGAGAAACCTGTGTTTATGTGACATATCTGTCTGTTTGTGTGTGTGTGTGTGTGTACTGATGAGGGACAGGAAGAAAAAACTACAACAGTGAGTCTGATTTCAGTCACACATCAACAAAAACTAACCATCTACTGCTGACTGAGGTTCTGTTTAGAACATAAGCAGAGTGACTGAGGAACCGAAGGAACATCACACAAGCACCTCCTGAGAAGATTAACCAACAAACAGTGGTCTTCCTCCAAGTACACACACACACACACACACACACACACACACAAACACTCCTCTGGGGGGTTGGAGATGCCTCACACTGAGCAGAATCTGGGAAAACCCCCGCTGGCTCCATTTGTCTGCATGGAGGCCCTCACACACACACACACACACACACTCACACACACACACACACACACACACACACACACACACACACACACACACACAATGTAATCAGATGAAAGATGGGTAAACTCTTTTATGATGTGTGTGACCTTCAACCTTGCAGCTGCTGAAGCCAGTCAGAGTGTGTATGCGTGTGTGTGTGTGTGTGTGTGTGTGTGTGTGTGTGTGTGTTGTTTGCAGGCGTGTGATTGGCTGCTGGCTGTATCCAGGCAGATCTGAGGAGTTTCTCCTCACAGTCTCACACCTCACTCACATAAATGTCTGCCATACGTATGTGTGTGTGTGTGTGGTTGGGGTGCTGCTGCTGCTACGTAAAATTAACTTCTGTGTGTGTGTGTGTGTAAAGATGTTTAACAACTATGTGGGAGTGCTTCACTACATGGATCAGAGAGGAAGTGAATGAGTGTGATTATCTCGGGCTCTGACAGTCCAGATTTCTCAGAATGTCTCCACAGACGAACACAAGCATGGACGTCATGTCATAAAAATGATATAATAATATACTCACAGTAAGTTCTGGATATTGTGAGAGACTTAGTGGATGTCATACATACGGTGTTTGTTTCACTTCAGATATTTTTGGGACAGGGAGGTGATTGTATTGGGGTGATGGACACACCTCGTTTTGTGTTTTCCATGTAATGGACCCATTGTGTACAGGTGTGTCTTATACTGGGCCCAATCCCAAAAGACAAGCTTTTTCAATGTGGCATCAATTTCAACATTCTGTGGGTATAAAAAGCTGGTGTGTGTAAGGAGTCTCCAGTGTGTGACGGTGTGTGTGTAAGGAGTCTCCAGTGTGAGTGGTGTGTGTAAGGAGTCTCCAGTGTGAGTGGTGTGTGTAAGGAGTCTCCAGTGTGAGTGGTGTGTGTAAGGAGTCTCCAGTGTGTGACGGTGTGTGTAAGGAGTCTCCAGTGTGTGACGGTGTGTGTAAGGAGTCTCCAGTGTGAGTGGTGTGTGTAAGGAGTCTCCAGTGTGAGTGGTGTGTGTGTAAGGAGTCTCCAGTGTGAGTGGTGTGTGTAAGGAGTCTCCAGTGTGAGTGGTGTGTGTAAGGAGTCTCCAGTGTGACGGTGTGTGTAAGGAGTCTCCAGTGTGAGTGGTGTGTGTGTAAGGAGTCTCCAGTGTGTGTTTATACACACATGGATATAAATGAGCCGTTGTTATGGAAACGATTTCTGCATCACTGGCGTGTAAAACATTAGTACTTCAGCTCCATGTGATTACTGTTGTGTGTGTGAAAAACAGAAAAAGTGTACCCAGTGTGAGCAGAGGGACTTGAGAGATGTTCCTGTTCTCATCCTGATTAGCACACTCTCGCTAAAGCTAATGCCCTTTCTCCCTCCCTCCTCACTTCCTGTAACAGTGGGATCTGAACATTGCACTTCAGAGCTCATTTAGATGGAGATTAATGTCTTTCTGTCTCTCCCCTGGACACACCACCATCTGTCATATCTCCTCCACCATACAGTCACCCTCCACACACACACACAGGGTGGGTCTGTGGCTTGAGGAGCTTCATAGTGAGCATTCTTATGGAAATGACCTCCTGTTGTGTGTGTGTGCGCGCGCGTACATGTGCGTGAATAGGAAGTCTGAGCTCAGTTGTGCCATCTGCTCACCACACACACACACACTACAAAAGCCTATTAGAAAGGAAACCATCAGTGTGAAGCTTTTCATTCTGGTGCTCCTCTCTCTGACTCCGCCCTCATACTGCATCAGTGTGTGTGTTTACTCAGGAAAGTTTCAGACGGTTAGCAGGAGCTCCTGATTAAATCCCTGTTTAACCCCCAGGGTTAACACTTACTCTGTGTGTGTGGAGGTGCGGTCATACTGAGCTGATTTGGTTACTATGGTGACAAATACTAAACTAACTTCCTATTAGACACACCTCACAGCACTGTAGGAGTGGCTCAAAGATAGTGTGTGTGTGGAAAAGTGGCTGGCAGCCAAAATGAACACACAAGTCTAACTACTGACCTGCATGAGTGCCGAGTATTTAATACGCAAGTGTTTTTGGCGCTAATAATGTAAACTATTTAACCAAACCAGTCTTAGTCAAGTTTAATGTCACCAACACCAAGTTCTGAGCTGAAGGTAGCGTGTTTATCATGTTTATGTCTGTGCTTAATCAAAACACAGTTACACTTAACTCTACTGTATACATACAGCATATATGCAACATGGATAAATAAATAAAAGAGAAGAATAAAAACCCCTTTGAGATTCTGTGAGGCGCATCCACCCTGCTTCACCCGTCCACCAGGAAGCAGCCAAAAACAATCACACACAGGGAGGAGATGAGGACATGACGTCAAGACTTTTTATTATCATACAAAAATCAATGCACAAAACTGTACAGTTCTCTATATTATGCACAAATCAATTTTCTTTAAAAAAAAAATTACAATAAAAACATATGATGCTCAAAATAGCTTACAAACTCGAGTGTGTCCGTCTACAGCCGGTAAACAGTGAGCTGCTCAACAGCCCAGAGAGAGAAATGCTACCGAAGACGTGTGCCAGAAGGGCGCGTTTACTTTTCCACTGAGATTCATTTCATGACATTGAGGAGGGGAAAGGGACGAGACGATTTGGAACACTCTGCATATTGCACCATAAGACTAGAGTGTGTAAGGCAGCAGAACCCTGCAGAAATCCATATAACAATAATGCCACTAATGAGAGAGAGGGGGCGCTACTGAGCACCACCTTACCCTGACTGTCAGAGCACCTGTGTGATGAGCATGTCCTGATAATCATTTACTCCACCATGAGAAGGTGCCCTACACTGGACACGCACATGTGTGTGTGTACACGTGTGTGAGAGAGAACAAACACTCGGTGCACAAGAACACCAACACCTGGTCCACACCCCACAGGGGGAGAGGGAGGTCCCTACACAGGCAGCACTTTGTGGCAGATCAGGTGGGCGAGACGCAGACGTCTCACACACACACACGCTTCTCTGCAGCTACAGCTCGTTTTCTTCACACAATATGGTGAGGTTCTATAAATCCTGACTCTCTGGAGGAGCGTCCAGTCACAGGACACGAGGCAGTGCTTCAGACTACAAAAATAAAGTTTTAGGTGGAAACCTAATGTCAAGAAATGGAAAGTCCAAGGAAAACCGACGCCCCCTGCTTGTCTCAGCCCGTCCCCTCAGCCTGACGCCGTCATGAGGTAGTGTTTAGGAGGACTCGTCCTGCCGCCCATCAGGAAATCGTTCTTGCAGCTGAGCGGGTCGAAGGGTGAGGGCGTCATGGGGGCGGACGCCGGAGGCTGGGACTCGTACAGGACGCAGATGGAGCCATCCTCGCCGATCCTGTAGGACACCTCGTATGGGTCGATCCATAGCGTGAGTTCTCGGGGGAGCAGGGAGAAGAGCCGCTCTGCGCTCAGGCCCACCCGACTCGCCGCCCCGGCGATCAGAGGGTCCATCTCATGGTTGATCCGGATGCAGCGGTACCCAGAACCCTTCTGAGGTCGATCTGGAAACCAGTGGCGTCTGTAGCGATCTAACAGGAGAGAACAAAGAAACACGGTGAGAGAGGAGTACATGTAAACAAAACAACAAGAGGTGAAATCTAAGTAAACTACACGTGATTGTGTGTGTGTGGGGGGGGGGGGGGGGTGCTCAATAAGTCAGCAAAAGAGAGGCGGGGTTAAAAAATGAACAAACATGTTAACCCTGTGTGTGTGTGTTTAGTCTAGACCGGGACAGTGTGGGGGTGAGACAAGGACGACTGGAACACAAGATAAAAACACCAGTGGAGGCTTTATTGCCCTCAGTGAGGGGAAAATCCGATCTCACCCAGAAAGCACAGAGGGAAGCGTGCGCACACACACACACACACACACACACACACACACAGGAGAAACAGGAGTGAAACAAAACCCTGAAGGTGTGAGGAGCTGACGAAGGGTAGTTTCAGGGTAGGAACAGGATGTTCTCCAGCTGCAGTTCTGAACAACAAACATCTGGATTCAACCCCTGGGTCAAACCAACAGCTGGAGATTTGCATATGCAGGTTAGGGGAGGAACTAAACACTGAAAGGAGACCAACATCTGTACACTTAGACATGAAACTGTGTGTCTGATGAACCAACACGAGACAAGTCGGATGTCAGTAAACACTGTGTGTGTGTGTGTGTGTGTGTGTGTGTGCGCGTGTCTGGGCCAAACATTAACACTACAAACAAACAACTTCTCATTAACTCCACACACACACAATGAGTCTGTGAGAAGAGTGTATAACCCCGTGCGTGTGTGTGTGTGTGTGTGTGTGTGTGTGTGTGTGTGTACCTGAGAGGGCTTGCTGTAGACAGTCCCTGAACACCTGCAGCTGTGTGTCCGGGAGGAAGCCTCTGCTCCGGACCAGTCTGACCAGGAAGCTGACCGCGGCTTTAATCTCAGGCTCCATCTCTCACACACACACACACACACACTGCTCCCCGAGTCGCGCTGGTGCTCTCTCACACACACACACACACACACACACTCCTCTGTACCGAGCGGCGGAAACACTTCTTCAGCTCTCCGTAAACAGCGCGCGGTGTGTGTGTGTGTGTGTGTGTTATGTTATGAGTCCCGCGCGCTCCGTCCGCCATATTTATGCAGAAACTCCCCAACAAAGTGTGACGTAATTTCGTCACGCGCGCGATCGACGTGCACTCTCCACCAATGAGGAGACGAAAACGAAGCTGTAAGCCCCGCCCCGCGCTCTGATTGGCTGTTGTCATGGAAAAACCACAGAATCCGAGGTTTCAGCGGATTTCCATATATGGAGATTGACGTAAAGCTCAGCGCTCGCGGTATTCATGACGTCAGCGGGGAAAAACAAAGAGTTTACCGTAACTCCCGACCCACGCTGAGAGCAAAACACACACACACACACACACCTACACGGACACGTTCAGACGCTGAGTATAGAAACACACTCCTGTTAGTTTTCACACTGAGCAGGGATTTAAACCCAGTCAGTGTCTCAGGGTTCTGTGTGGAACAGCGGGGGAATAAAACACAACGACACACACACACACACACACACACTGTTAGTGATAGTTTCATTCATTAATAGATTCAAGATTCAGATATGTTTTATTGACATGACAAAAACATTACATTCGTATTACCAAACCTTACAAATAAATAATTAATTCACTCACTCACACACACACACACACACTCACTCACACACACACACACACACACACAGTAATCCTCAGCGACGCGCTGCGTGGAGCTGAGAAGGTGGTGATACTGCGACATCTGGCGGCCATCGCTGAACACTACAGACAGAACAGCAACAACAAGAGGCAGAACCACATCCACTGAACATCAGTATTCATGAACTTCTGTCGTCCAACTAGGGGCTGTGGAAGCCAATGGTGGCTATTGTATTAATTAATGAGATAAAAATGTAAGTCGCTCTGGATAAGAGCGTCTGCCAAATGCCTAAATGTAAATGTAACTGTGTCTTTGGACTGTGGGTGGAACCTGGAGAACCCGAAAGAACACCCACCAAACCCACCGAGCACGGGGAACACGCAAATTAAACCCAGACCCTGAAGGTGTGAGGCCACAGTACTAACCACTTCATTATTACTATAATATTACTATTACTATAACATCAATATTACTGACATGGATTCTATTATATTCTTACAGAAAATAATATTAAGATATTATTTTTGCATGTCGTTGATGTCATGATTTAGCTACGTATTATCCCTTTGCATTTTTAATATGAAGCGCTTCAGTTTCAGTAAATAGTTATTTTTAAATGTATAGGATTGGTTTCAGTATCAGGTGATACTCGGGGTTTCAGTATCAGCAACATGAAAGAGAACCTGCTCCCTAATGACCCCCATTACCCCTCACCTCTTATTATCTCATACTCTATTCTATTCTATTCTATTCTATTCTATTATACGTAATTCAGCAGTTCTGAGCTCTGATTGGTCAGAAGGTGTTGATTAATTCTCTGTAACAGCATCTCCGTGACAGTGCAGGTTTATATTAATGCTCTCAGGCAAGCGTTTCCATAGCAACAGCTCATTCACATAGACACATACAGTGTACACAGATTTAAAAATCATTAATGCAGTGAAGGGTCCTGTGAGATGTGTGTGTGTAACGTCAGTGTAGCGAGTCTCCAGTGTGAGCGTTGTGTAACAGACCGTAACTGTGAGTCACAGAATGTCACATGATCACGGTCACATGATCAGCTGAACGTTTTCCGTCTTATTAAGCTGTAGAGTGAGAATACCGAGGCGGCTGAGGGGACGAGTGTGTACCGCTGCTGTGACGTCAGTGAGAACAGGAACTCAGGCCTTACATGCAGTGTGAGAGGAACAGCACACTCAGGGTCGTGCTTTAGGAGGAAAATAATCAGCCGCAGTCACTGGTCATGTGACACACCTTAGTGTGAAATGTCTCTGTTACACTGTGTGTGTGTGTGTGTGTGTGTGTGTGTGTGTGTGTGTGTTTTAGGTTGCTGTCCTTCTAGTGAAAATAATGCTAGGACATTTTACAGCCTGTTACTCTGTAACTTACAGCAGAACACACACACACACACACACACACACACTGAGTTCAGGATGCTTTATGGTGTGTTAGCTGTATGGTATTGAGTCTAGCAATGTTGTTGCTATATTTAGAGCCACCGCTGTCAAGCAGGATGTAATGACGAGGTTCGAGTCAGGGTCCGTTGCCATGGCAACGCGTTTGCAGCCCACCGCTCGGCTCCACGAGCTTTCAGAAATGATTTCTATGCAGATTTATTTCACTCTGATCTCATTAATATTCATATTACAGAATTGAACCTTAAACACAGTGGAATTTAATGTGACCAGTGTGTGTGTGTGTGTGTGTGTGTTAAAATGAGGAGACTCTGGACTTTTCAGCACACACACACACACACACACACACACACACACACACACACACACACAGATTTTGCACTGATCTGAGCTGACAGGTCTCCCTGCAGCAATGTGTGTGTGTGTGTGTGTGCCTCCCACGCTGATGTGTTTCACTCTACCATGTCTCTGCAAACCCTCAAAGTCGTGTTCTGAATCCTGAGGCTCTGTGTACAGGCTACACACACACACACACACACACACACACACACACACAATTAAAGACGCAGCAAGTGTGTGTATGTGTTTTTAGCTAAGACGTAGCACTGATGAGGGGCTGTGGACACACACACACACAGTAATAATATATCATTAATAATCATTCACTTAGGGTTAATTGCAGGGTATTATTAATTTATGTGTTTCTAAAACAACACATTTTTTTATCTACAGATTTTTTTTGTGTGTGTGAGTGTGTGTGTGTTATTTTATTATTTGCACGTCTTGACAGCATGATGACAGATCGACTGGAGAAAGAAAATCCCTGAGAGAGACAAGTAACTGAAACACACACACACACACACACACACACACTCAGAATGTAAGGAATTAAATGGAAAAAAGAGCAAGTGATGGAGGAACACAGATAATCTGTAGAAGTGAGAGAGCGCAAGAAGGATGATGAACAAGGAGAGAGACAGACAGGGACAGACAGACAGGCAGACAGAGAGAGATCACACCGGGTCCACTCAGAGAAGCAGGACACAGCCTGTCCCATCACCATTACCACTGCACCTCTCCAAAAGACAACGGACGAGGAGGAGCTCCAGACCAGCGGGGACAACAGGACATCACTACGTGTCTGCTACACCAATGTGCCTCCACCAGACACACTCAACACCTTCTCTGCCAGGTTTGAGGTGGGACTCCACCCAAACACACATAGTGCTACAAGTTCTCAAAATTTAAATTTAAATTAAAAAGCCTTCCCAGTCCAGCAGGCATGTTTTGGAAGGCACTATGAATGCTGGAAGGCATATAAAGGTTTTAGATGACGTCTATTTCAGAGAAGGTCTCGTGTATGTCAGTAGGACAATGCAAAACTACATACTGCAGCTATTACAACAGTATGGTTTCATAGTAGAAGAGTCCGAGTGCTGATTTGGCCTGCAGTCCAGATCTTTCACCTATAGAGAACATTTGGGGCATAATTAAACAAAAAATACGTCAAAGACGACCACAAACTCTTCAGCAGCTGAAACCCTATATCAGGCAAGAACAGGACCATATTCCAACATCAAAACTCCTGTTTTAAATAAAAGTAAAATATCCTGATTCCCATGATCATCTAATTCCTTGATAATCAAATTTTATTTTTATTTACAATAACCTCACTCCAGAAACTCATAATCTTGATGCTCAGACATCCTCAACCTTTTTGAAAAGAAGAAGGAGATGCTACACCATATAATATTGTCCCTGATGAACAAGCCGAGAGTGACGGTGCTGAGGTGGCAATGGAAAGAACCCTTGAGAAAAACCAGACTCAACAGGGAACCCATCCTCATCTGGGTGATAACGGATAGCAGGGATTGATCTGCACTCATACTGTGTGTTAGGAGGCTGGGAGTTCAGTATAACAGGAGATGTGGAGAAGTTCATATGGAGTCCAGTTCATTATTGAAGGCTCAGGTAGACTGTAGGAAACTCCAGTCCTGGAGGCTCAGGTAGACTGTAGGAAACTCCAGTCCTGAATTATCGAATGACTGCAGTCCCTAGTTCTCAGAGAACAGCTGTCAGCATCAGCCGAGGACAGGACCGTCTTCATGGTAAAGTGGAACCTTCCCCAGACACCACACGCATCCCAGACAGATCACATGGGGCATCCATGTGACGAGATCTCCAACCAGAAGAGGGACACCAGGACGGGTCAGACAGGTCCAGAGGGCAAAGGGGGTCTGGATCACTGGCAGCTCAGGAGAGACAGGTGTAGTGAGACAGAGAGAGAGACAGGGAGAGTTAAAGAGAGAGAAGGAGAGATAACAGTTAGGTCTGGTCACAGTCACACAGTGTATAAGTGTGAATGTATATTTAGTGTAGAGTGCAAGCAGGAACTCCAGCAAAACTAACAATGACATCATAACTAAAAGGGACTGTCTACACTGATGACCCAGAAGAGCACCTCCAGCTCCACTGTGAATCACATCGTCAAGTTCTCTGATGACTCCAGCAAAGTGGAGCTTATGAACAACAACGATGATGTCATACAGATAGGAGATGCTACGGCTGACTGACTGGTACAAGGACAACATTAATGTTGGGGAGACTTCAGAAGGTCCAAAGCTGGCCTCACCCCACTCAGCATCATCGGGTGAAGTGCAGAGCACAAAGCTTTTTGGCATCCACCCTGCAGAGAACTTCTTCTGGACCATTAACTCCAGCACCCTGGCCACCAGAGGGCCAGGGAACATGCACTCTCCTCCACAGCAAAAGAAGGTGCAGGTTTTTACGCCCATCCTCACAATCCTCTACGGCAGCAACACCGTGACAGCATCCTGACCGCAGTGTCTCTCTGCACCTTTAATCATAATTTCTTCCCTATTTTCCTCTAAAGTCCCTGTGTCTTTGTCTGTGTTGCACCACATGCACCAAGCAGGACGTTGTGTCCTCTCTACTCTAAACTCTGGATTATGGCTGAGATGAGAATGAAGCTCTAAATGACCTGATGTAGAAATTCATATCTTCTGTGTCTGATGCCTGAGCCTCGCTGTCCAATCACAGCTCCCTGTAATCGTACGGACATCCTCACCGACCAATCAGAGCACAAAACATTAACTGAGGGCGGGATTTTATGCTCCAGCAATGGTTACTACACTTTGAGGAGAGCAGCTCCGTTAGGGTGGGGCTTGTGACATCATCAGCTGATGGGCAGGAAGACAGAAAGGGGTGTGGCTATGTCCAGTGACTGGCAGCCAGGGGGGAGAAGGATTCAGAGGGAGGGAAGGAGAAGGAGGCTCACATCTCATCCACCTCTCTCTCTCTCTCTCTCTCTCTCTCTCTTTCTGTGTTCTTCTTCAGCATCTGCATCTCATCGAGCATCGTTCTCTCTTTCCCTCCTGTGTGTGCGTGTGTGTGTGTGGATGAATGTGTGCGTGTATGTGTGTGTCAGTGAAGAATTTTTTCTGCATCTCTCCGCTGGTACTTAGTGACTGTGCTGATCCGTTGCCTTGGCAATGGGCTGTCGGCTGTCAGGGCCGTGGATGAGCGACGGAACAATGGGGGTAAGTGTCCACTGTATGTGTGTGTGTGTGTGTGTGTGTGTGTGTTTAAAGATGTGGATTGATTCTGTGGTCACGATGTGGTAGGTAATGCTAAGAACAATCCTTGCTTATGTGTGTGTGTGTGCGTGTGTGCGTCTATGACTGCAGAGATTGCTTCAACCTACACACACACAGACACACACACCTGAATTGAGTATATTTAGTCTGCTCTGTTACATGTCATTCACAAATATAATAAGTGTACTATAAATAATTACATTTTCATGTGTGTGTGTGTGTTGCATATTTGGACATTTCTTCTTATGGGTTTAGTAATGCCTAGAAACTGCCTAGGACACACACACACACACACACACACACTTATGTATAAATATGTACGTGCATGTGTGTGTGTGTAAGGTTGTATTCTGAGCCCCACTGAAGATTCTCTAAAAATCAGAACATCATAACTCAAAGCTGTAGTAGCCTGTTAGTTAAGGTGCTAATTAGCATGTTTATAATTAAAATGCAACAATTTGCATATTTCATAAATTCAGCTAAGACCAAATATTATAGGTGGGGTGCCAATACATTTGGGAAAAAGCACCATTATGGTATTAAAATAAAAACTGGGCCTTGAGAAATGTTTAAAAATATAATCTTGGTGATGTATTTACTTGTCTGATAATCTGTACTCATGAAAATGTGTGTGTGTGTGTGTGTGTGTGTGTGTTCCAGGTGAGTGCACAGGATCTGAGGTACATACGGAACCATGAGGCTTTACGAATCCTGACCAGTTACGAGCAGCCAATCACAGTGCAAATAGAAGGGCGACGGGGGCGGAGCTTACAGTATCATAGATCATCAGACAGCAGCACACACACAGAGCGACCGTGGGACAGCGCCACCTCAGACAGGTGTGTGTGTTACGTCCGTAAAAAACACGTCCCAGTGGCTGTCTTGCATAAATGTGATTGGACGCTGCGTTCCGCTGCACAGACGTGGTGTCAGATACAAACTCACAGCTTTTAATAAACGAGGGTCTAATTTTAATGAGCGGCGAGCTGCCAGTCTGTGGGCTCAGACAGGAAGTGTGAAGAGAAGCAGGAGTGTGTGTGGAGGAGTGAGATGATTTACAGATATACTCACTTTCTCATCACGGCAGGAGTCAGGGGCGGGGCCTCACGGCCCGCCCTCTCATTATTGTTTTTTTCACTCAGGGACTAAACAAGGTGGAGGAATAACCCCTGGGGTAATAACCACCTCCTTCTGTTGCTGCACAGTCACATGACTATTGGTGACAGACTGGATGGAGAGCACTGAGAGTGGTGGTGCTGATGTTGGTGTTGTTCCTGTTCGTGGTAATATTGGTGTTGCTGTTGGTGGTTGTGGTGGTGTTGGTAGTAGTGGTGGTGTTAGTGGTGCTGCTGTTGGTAGTAGTGGTGGTGTTGGTAGTAGTGGTGGTGTTAGTGGTGTTGCTGTTGGTAGTAGTGGTGGTGTTAGTGGTGTTGCTGTTGGTAGTTGTGGTGGTGTTAGTGGTGTTGCTGTTGGTAGTTGTGGTGGTGTTAGTGGTGTTGCTGTTGGTAGTTGTGGTGGTGTTAGTGGTGTTGCTGTTGGTAGTAGTGGTTGTGTTAGTGGTGTTGCTGTTGGTAGTAGTGGTTGTGTTAGTGGTGTTGCTGTTGGTAGTAGTGGTGGTGTTAGTGGTGTTGCTGTTGGTAGTTGTGGTGGTGTTAGTGGTGTTGCTGTTGGTAGTAGTGGTTGTGTTAGTGGTGTTGCTGTTGGTAGTAGTGGTTGTGTTAGTGGTGTTGCTGTTGGTAGTAGTGGTGGTGTTAGTGGTGTTGCTGTTGGTAGTAGGGGTGGTGTTAGTGGTGGTGTTAGTGGTGTTGCTGTTGGTAGTAGTAGTGGTGTTAGTGGTGTTGCTGTTGGTAGTAGTGGTGGTGTTGGTAGTAGTGGTGGTGTTAGTGGTGTTGCTGTTGGTAGTAGTGGTGGTGTTAGTAGTTCAAGTTCAAGTAGGCTTTATTGTCATTACAACCATATACAGTTAGTACACAGTGAAACGAAACAACGTTCCTCCAGGACCAAGGTGCTAGTGTGTTAGTGGTGGTGGTGGTGTTAGTGGTGTTGCTGTTGGTAGTAGTGGTGGTGTTAATGGTGTTGCTGTTGGTAGTAGTGGTGGTGTTAATGGTGTTGCTGTTGGTAGTAGTGGTGGTGTTAGTGGTGTTGCTGTTGATAGTAGTGGTGGTGTTAATGGTGTTGCTCTTGGTAGTAGTGGTGTTGTTAGTGGTGGTGTTAGTGGTGTTGCTGTTGGTAGTAATGGTGGTGTTAGTGGTAGTAGTGGTGGTGTTAGTGGTGGTGTTAGTGGTGGTGTTAGTGGTGTTGCTGTTGGTAGTAGTGGTGGTGTTAGTGGTGGTGTTAGTGGTGTTGCTGTTGGTAGTAGTGATGGTGTTAGTGGTGTTGCTGTTGGTAGTAGTGGTGGTGTTAGTGGTGTTGCTGTTGGTGGTAGTCGTGTTGTTAGTGGTGTTGCTGTTGGTAGTAGTGGTGGTGTTGGTAGTACTGGTGGTGTTAGTGGTGTTGCTGTTGGTAGTAGTGGTGGTGTTAGTGGTGTTGCTATTGGTAGTAGTGGTGGTGTTAGTGGTGTTGCTGTTGGTAGTAGTGGTGGTGTTAAGGGTGTTGTTGTTGGTAGTAGTGGTGGTGTTAGTGGTGGTGGTAGTGGTGGTGTTAGTGGTGTTGCTGTTGGTAGTAGTGGTGGTGTTAGTGGTGGTGTTAGTGGTGTTGCTGTTAGTCTTAAAGAGAGCATTGATCCTCTTGTCACAGATGCTCAAAGTCAGATCAAGGTCTGGTGTTTCACGTTCAATCGTTCAGGTTATGGGTGTAGATGCTTTGGAGGAACGCCCATTGCTCTTGTCCTGTTGGAAAGTGAAGCTCCACCCCCAGGACTCTGACTGGAGCAGGTTTTCCTCTGGGCTTCTGATTGATTCCCTCTTTACCTGCTCACTGACTTTAGTTGGATGTTTTCCACAGCTGGATGTTCTCCCCCAGGTTCTCAGATCTGTCTCAGTCTGTATATTTTTTAATAACATTAAGGTCACTCAGTAGTTACTCAGCCCGAAGTTCCGGGTTTGATGGCTCCTTATGGACTCTTATGGAATAACAACTTTTCAAAATATGTTTAAATGTTTGGGAATAATTTATTTAAGATCAAAGCATGTTCATGTCTCTGAGTGAAGAGCGCAGCCACTGATTGAGGCTCAAGCAGCAGGTGGAGAAGATGCATCGAATTCTGAAGGAGCCAGAGCAGAGCTAACTCAGGAATTAATGGAAGAAATCTGCTAACCCTGTGTGTGTTGGTTTGTGTGTGTGTGTGGTGCGAGAGGATAAAATGTTCATGCTGCAGGCTAACGTGCTAACAGTGTTGTATTTACAGAGTTGGTTTTCTTCTGCAGAAACGAGGTCAGACTCAAAACATGTAACAGGCAACTGCAGCTGAGAAAGACAACGCACACACACACACACACACACACACAGCCTGCAGCTGCAACGAATACAGCCATCCATGTGACACACAACACTGAGTGTGTGTTACGCTCTTCACTCTTACTGCAGTGTTGAGCAGCATGACCGAGGAGGACGGATCGAATCACCACACACCGGTCTGTCTGTCTACATCTCTCTCTTTCTCTCTCTCTCTCTCTCTCTCTCTCTCTGAGTCTTTATTATTTATGACTTTGTGTGTGTGTGTGTATATGATTCTTATTTTCAGTTCTCAGTGTTAAGCTGTAGAGAGGTTCTGTGTACATCAGGTCGGTGTGTCCGGCCCTAACGTGAGCACACGGCTGTGTGGAGGTGTGTGTTGATTTGTTCAAGATGTGTTCTCACTGACTGATGTGTGTGAGGTGTGTGTGTATGTGTGTGTTTCCTTCAGGCCTTGCTACAGTCATGTGAGCCTGCCTGGTAACCATGGAGACGGAGGCAGATACGAGTATCTCCCCAACGCTCCGCGGGACCTCGAGGACAAGCGAACAGCTCCACGCCATGTAGGTGCAGTATGTGTGTGTGTGTGTGTGTGTGTGTGTGTGTGTGTGTGAGACTGACTGTAAAATCCACATCAACAGAACCATGAAAAGGACTAACAAAGATCACACAGCTCTTAGGCGAACACACACACACACTCAGAGTTCTATCTTAATCCACCCCTCCATCTTTATCTCCATCTGTATATCCTGATGTCTCTCTTGTTCCTCCTTCTTCTTTTTCCATCTTCACATCTCCTGCTTTAACATCACAAGCTGATTTCCTGAAGCTTCACCCCACCTAATTAGCCATGTTAGCATAATGTTAGCATAAAGTTAGCATAACCACATTGGAGTGTTTTGAAACATTCCCCTGTTTTTGTGCATCAGGATCCTGAGTTCTCTCCTAAAGCTGTTCAGAAACACAACTGTCTCCTGTCCTGCTGCAACTCCAACATGGAGGAACCCAGCAGCTTTCAGAGCCAGGTTAGTGTGTGTGTGTGTGTGTGTGTGTCTGTGGAATTCTGGAATAACTAAGGCAATAAGGAGTAAATCAAACAGTGTCATTTTATTCAGACTCCATTAGGTGTTAATTCTTGATGAAATGATTAAACACTGATTAAAGAAAAGAACAGAAAAATGAGAACCGAGTGTAAACTCTCTCACTGCCTCGAACACCAAATGTTATGCAGATATGTTGAGTGTTGCTAAGCAACCACATGGCATTAATCATTAAGACGCGGCGATAAAACAGAGCCGAGAGCAGTGAGGACGTGTTTCAGAGGGAGTCACTTCCACCCTGCAGCTGACAGAATTCTGCCAATAGAAATATTATTCCTTTATTGAATTTATAGAAATATCAAATCTTAATATACAATAAATATGAAATAAAACTGAGCATAATTATTAAGTTTTGCCTCCCTTGCAGACAGAGGACGAGGACTATGTTCTGGAGAAGACAGTAGGATATCTCCCCCTCCATCACGAGCTGGACAGTGGCCTAGGCTGGACAGACGGCAGCTTCCACCAGGGGGAGCTCTCAGGGGTGGAGACGGAGGAAGGGTTAGATGAGTGCCACGCCCACCAGGGAGGTCGAGGGACACGAGTTCGAGGAGGATCACCTTCGTCCGAGTCATTTATTTCATCAGAGCTTAGTGACTCGGGCTTCTACAGCGTGAGCACGGCCGAGTTCCTGCGCTTTCAACGCCTGCTGGAGAAACGCATGCGGGTGTATAACTCACGGCTCCACCACCAGGGGGAGCTGCAGAACCTGTGCATGGACGCACAGAAAGCCCATCGTGAGCTAGAAGCCATCCCCGAGGCACTCGCGACACAGCCCGATGGCGAGTGCGTGGACACGGATACTAACCCGCGGCAGATGGTCAGGGTCGCATCTGCGCAGCTGCACAATGGCGAGCGTCCGTGTCCGAACCACCACAGCTTGAGCAGCGCCGCCATTTTCTCTACCTGCAGTTCTCCCAGCGGCCAGCAGAGGGTGATGACACAACATGGGTCATCAGGGATGCTGAGGAGAAGCAGGACGCTACACCACCGCCCTGTGCATGTAGAGCAGCGCAGGAGGGCGAGTCACCCCACGTCACCTAATTACTGCAGCGTGACACTAAACCGCTACAGCCATGCACTGCAGCAACAGTTAACTGAGGAAACTGAAACAGATGTGCTGTGCAATGCTAGCTATCACACACACCATGCTAATCATCTTACACATCATTCTAATCACCCTATAAGCCATGCTAATCATCTTACACCTCATGCTAACCATCCTAGGAACCATGCTAATCACATTCCACATCCTGCTAATCACCCTACACACCATGCTAACTACCCTGCACACCAAGCTATTCACCATACACACCATTCACATCCGGCTAACTACACCACACTGCATGCTAATCATCCTGCACCCTCTATGCACCATGCAAGTCATCCTACACACAGTGCTAATCAAGCTGCACATCATGGTAACAATGTCCCACATCCTACCCAACACCCTAATCTCCCTGCACACTCGTATCATGCAACACTTCCCACCCAACACACACGCCACACCCACAGTACCCCAACATCACACACACCACAGCACGACCACACCCGAACTATGCTCCCCACACAACACACACACCTGACCACTGAAACACATGCTTCACATGGTGCACACCATGGCCACACCCATGCTGTGCTCCCCACCCATAAAAACTGTACATCTGAATCGCGTGGGGCACATGGCCACAC
The DNA here is from genome assembly GCF_024256425.1 of Clarias gariepinus. Lineage (NCBI taxonomy): Eukaryota > Metazoa > Chordata > Actinopteri > Siluriformes > Clariidae > Clarias > Clarias gariepinus. The sequence continues at coordinate 26,226,938 of NC_071122.1, forward strand.
CCACATAACACTCCCTGCCCAAAATACACACCACACCCACAATACACTTACATCACACAGCACACACCATGGCCACGCCCACCCTACCCTTCCTGCCAAACAGACACACCACACCCATGATATCCTTTCCTCACATACATCACCCCACACCCGTGCCTCACCTCACACCCAAGCTACACTTCCCACCCAACTCACACACCACGCCCATGATTCACGCCCTTCACATGCTTTGCCCCAAAGCCACCCTATTCCTTCTGCCCAAAACACGCACCATGCCCGTGACGCACTCCAATCACATGGCCCACCCCACACCCACGCAACGCTCCCTGCCCAACACGCACATCACATGTCACGGACACGCCCCAAACACGCTATAAGCCAGCCTAGTCTCTCCAGCTCCACTGACGACCACCACTTTGCCCTGCCCCCACAGTCCTATTGCCATGACAGCAGGGGGAGAAGTTTTACTGAGCCACCAACAGGTATAAAAGAGGAATGTGAGAAAGAGCCACCAGGAGCACGAGAAAGAGGACGGTTCCATACGCTCAGTCACACGCCGTCTCAGGAAGGAAACGACACTTGGCCTAAGAGCACCAATCGGCATGGTCCGTACAGCACACTTGAGGGTCACATGACTACCACAACTACATCATTAGCACACAAACCTCCGTCGGGGCCGCTGAACCCTCGAGCGATGCGTAACCAGCTGTTGCGTGAGCGGGCGCTTCGGCTAGCAGACGAGCGTGGCGGTGGCATTAGCACAGACGATGAGACAAACGTGGAAATACGAAGGGTGGGGCGCTACTGGAGCCGCTCGGAACGCCGCGAACAGGTGCTGCAGAAGCAGCGGCAGAAGCGCGAGGCTCTCCGAGGGGGCGGGCCTAACAATAACAGCAGCGTGGGCGGAGACAGCAGCGGACATAACGTGCTAATGGAGCTGAGTCAGAGGAAGCTGAGTCGCCTCAGGAACAGGAAGCTGCTGGACGACTGGACGACGGTGGAGGAGCTGCTGACTCACGGGACACGACTTGGGACGCACGATGAGAATGTGCAGATCCCAAACTCCCTCCTCACCGTCACCACTGTATAACCACACACACACAGAGTGTGGCATTATGGGAGATTTACACAGTTACATGTCCTCCTTTCAGGGCACGAAGCATTCTGATTGGTCACGTGTCGTAGCCAATCAGAGCTGAGAGAAAGTTATAGTTCCTATAAAAATTCTTTTTGTTTTTTATATTTTCTTATTGTCACTAAACAACTTCAGTCTAAACACAACATTAGTTTCGTTGTAATATCCATGAAGCAGTGTGTGTGTGTGTGTATGTGAAATTTCATTTAAGCTTTAAACCTCTACCTCTCACTTTTCTCTACCTGCACCAGAGCTAACTAACTAAATGAACTTCAGCATCAGTTCCCACAGCATACAAGAAACTCGAAACCACCAGTGAACGTCTTTTGCCTGAGGTGGCTATAACTATTTAACTAACTCTTCCAGAAATCCTAAAAAGAAATTAGAAATAGTGATTAAAAGAAGCTGACGGCTGGGGCCTCCGAGTGGTAAAGTTCTCGCCCTGTCACCCGGAGATCGCTGGTTCGGTTCCCGGGTGATGCTGTAACCTCTCGCAGCCGGAGGTCTAGAGAGAGCTGATTGGCCGAGCTCTCTCAGAGGGGAGGGATGAGAGGTACTTAGTGCTCCCACATTAATCACCGCTCTACAGTCAATTAGGGGCATCTGTGAGGAGAGGGTAGCGCTGTCCTCCGAGTGTTTGACTCCGCCCCCAACTGTGCGTGAGCGAGCAGTTCGAAAAGATGCGGTCAGTTGGTGTCACGGGGTTCGGAGGAAACGTGTGATGGTCTTCGGCCCTCCCGACTGAGTGGTAGTAGTAGCCTCAATGTGGGAGACCCCTAGTGACGGAGAGGAATTGAACACGACTAAATTAGGGAGAAAATCCAAAAAAAAAAAAAAAGAAGATGAGGGCTAAATAATGAGGTCAAACTATTTTAGACAACTAGCATAAGCTTAGCTTACAGCTAGCAAACATCCTGCAGCAGGTGTTTATTAAAGTGCTAATGGGTGCAGTGACAATTAACAGAATTAAGTAAGAATTAACAAATCTGTGCAAGCTAACTCACCCTCAGAGGGTCTACTCATGCTCGTGTTCTCTCCTTCATATCTGCAAATATGATGATGATAACCCTAACCCTAACCCTGGATTTTAGCTTTCACACACACACACACACACACACACACACACACACAAACGTCACCTCACACCCCGCCTCTGCTCCATTTTTATTGGTCCCCTCACTTAACCTCTCCATTTTGGTTTGTCTGAGTAAATCTCCCATGAGCCTTTGCATATGTGTGTGTGCCTGTGTGTTTTACTGCCTTGACCACATGAGGCTACCTCCCGTCTCCATGGTAACTGTACATAGGTGTTTCACAGTGCTGAGTGTAGAGTGGTGGTTTTCTCAAAGCCAAGTTTCGCACGCTGGAGGCGAGACATGTGAGGGTTTGATTCTCTTTTCACCCACAAACGTACAAAAAAATCTAAATGTATAAATGCTGCACTCTGGTTGGACGATGTCCAGCAATATGGTGCCACGTTAAAGTGGCGGCTCTGAGACGCACTGGAAAAACAAACAAGCAGTTTATCGTCTCGCCGGTGCTAATGAGTGTCGAGTTTCTTTAGAAGGAATCAGATGAAAACTTTCTTGAAAGCCAATGCGCTTGCACAAAAAGATGTCAGATTTCTCTGATTGTTTTCCATCAGTGTTGGTGGGGCTCCTTTACATCTGGCCCCACCCATCACCTGAGACGATCACTAAACCAGTTAGTTACTCTGGGAAAAAAAGCATCCAAAGCCAAACGCCATCGCCTGCACATGCAAACCAGACAGGAAGTGAAAGTGTGGGATCAGATCAAGTCAGACAGGGAGTAACTTAAGAAGAGATCAGATCTGACTAGACAGGAAATGACTAATATAATAATCAAATCAGACAGGAAGTAACTAATGATAAGATTAGAACAGACAGAAAGTGATATGAAGAGGAAGGAAGACAGGAAGTTGACGCTATCAGATCTTTATGAATTACTGTGTATAAAACTTCTCGGGCTCACACCTCCAGGAGGCGCGGTGGATTTCTCTAATGATTGTTTGTAAATTCTGCGTGTACATGAAGACGCCGGTCGTGCCGGAGCTCCTCTGCGCTCGAACCCTGACGCTTTGATGTTTTTTGTTGTTCTCATGTGAAAACATTTTGCAGTGAAACAATGAGTGTTGATTAATTTCCTGGTCGGAGGCGGAATGTCTTGGCCTTCCAGCTTTCAGTTGTGGTGTTGAACAAGTTTCTATTTCTTTGTGGCTGCTTGCAGATTTGACTCGAGTTTCATTGTACATGTGAATTTAATTCTGAACTTATGATTCACTTTTATTCGATAAACATCAGGATGTTTTAGTTCCACACCTGCACTGAGACACGGCGTGAAGTGTTTACAGCGCCGCCCTCGTGGCTCACACCCACATTGCACCTCTTCTCTTTCAGCAGAGAGAGTCTGAACACTTTTACACATCTCTGCGGGGGTAATGCGACATGGCCACCTCCAGACACACACACACACACGCTTGCAGAGTGAAAACACACCATGGTCCCGAGGACAGTTTTATATTTCTGCCTGAATGGTGGCGTTTGATTGGCCACACCCACACACCCTGCAGGAACTGTGTGATTGCGTTCTCTTTATAAAAAGATCTTTTCCTGAAATCTGGTGTTCACGTGATTGTAATAAAGATGAAATTTTAATTATTTACTAAATCTGTGTTTCACTCTTTTCCATAAACATATCAAAAGATTAGACTCTTTTTTAATTTAATACATTTTTTCTTTTATTCATTTATTACTATTCATACAGTATATATACCGAGTCGATCTAGTTCAGTACACGCGCGGTGAAGACTCGACAGTTGTCCAGATAAGGATCATCGACTCTCTCCACAAGGACCGTAAGCCACAGAATCTGCTGTATTAACGCTCATTCTGGGAAAGTTGACTGAATGGGAAAAGTGTGGTAGGAGAAGGTGCACAAGCAACAGGGATGACCTCCGATTAAGAAAAAGACCTCTAGACCTTGGGAGAGCTTCACAAAGAGTGGAGTGAAGCTGGAAATAGCACGCCGCCTTAGAGACAGTGGCACTGAAGAAAAGACAGGAGGCAGAGTTGGAGGTAGCAAAGCTGAAGATGTTGAGGTTCTCTTTGGGAGTGACAAGGATGGATAGGATCAAGAATGAGTCCATCAGAGGGACAACCCACGTTAGAGATAAAGTCAGAGAGGCCAGATTGAGGTGGTTTGGACATGTTCAGAGGAGAGATAGTGAATATATCGGTAGAAGGATGCTGAGGTTGGAGCTCCCAGGCAGGAGGTCTAGAGGAAGACCAAAGAGGAGATTTATGGATGCAGTGAGAGAGGACATGAAGTTAGTTGGTGTGAGAGAAGAGGATGCAGAGGATAGGGTTAGATGGAGGCAGATGATTCGCTGTGGCGACCCCTGAAAGGGAACAGCCGAAAGACAAAGAAGAAAAAAGAAACCAGAAATCCCTGTAGTGTTACTCCTGTAACCCACATCTCTGCCACGTCCAAGGGTATGGAGAGTTTATTAAATATTTATATTTCTCACATGTACTCGTCCCTTCCTTCCTACTCTACACACTGCACCTGCAGTAACCAGGGACTCCAATTCCCTCCCTACTGGTCATGTGACCCAGGGCACAAGTTTTTAGTTTTTTTAATACAAAGAAACAAAATGGAATCCAACAGCAAAATGGAGATAAATGACACAAACATATCTCTCTCTCTTCATTACACTGCCCTGTGTGTATGTGTGTGTGTGTGTGTGTGAGAAAGTGAGTGGGTGAGAAAGAGAGTCAGAGACACAAACACACCACTGGTGCCACCTAGTGGCTCACTGGCATTTTTACACGCACAAACGGACAGAATCAGGAGAAACTCACACACGCGAGCACAACACACACGCGAGCACAACACACACGCGTGCACAACACACACGCGTGCACAACACACACGCGTGCACAACACACACGCGTGCACACAATCAGGCGAGAAGAATGTTACAGATGTGATCTGTTTTCAGAAATAATTTTATTCCAAAGCTTATTTTCTTCCTGGACTAAAAAGTGGAAAAAACTCCTACAGAGAGGGTCTCACGCGCGCGCGCGCACACACACACACACACACACACACACACACACACACACAAAGTGAAAGGTTTGTAAAAAAAAAAGATACAAAACGACTACACAGCTGAGAGGAAAAATATTTACAAAAGAATGTTCAGTCTCTCTCTCTCTCTCTCTCTGTCCATCAGCAGGAGGCGCTGTGTGTTCTGGGGAATGAAACACGTCCTGTCACACACTGACCCTGGAACAGTTAGAACCGAGTGGAACGTCCTGCGTCTCCCCACACTCAGCACTTCTACAGTCTTTTACAGAACGTTAGGTCTCCACACAGACAGGGGGCGCTGCAGGCTCACACCATCAGTCCCTCAGTCCAGACCCTGAACATCGTGCGGCTTGTACGCTGAAGCTATGAGCGTTCCTGCAAACACAAAACACATAGCAGAATTAAAGGCATGCACCAGGCTGTGTGTGTATGTGTGTGTGTGTGTGCGTGTGTGTGTGGAGCTAAGGAGGAGCAGTGTGTCAATCATTCACCTGTTAATCACACAGAGACTCGGGCCTGTTACACTGAAGACCAAGACCACGCGCACACACAAACAAACACACCTAAACACACAGACACAGGCGCGGGGGACAGCTGGACAGCGGGACAGGAGCGGAGCAGGAAGGACAGGGAGCAAAGCCAGAGGGAGCCACACCCAGACACAGGAGGGCAGTAAAAGTGTGGAAAGCCCCAACACACAGAAATACGCCCCCTGCAGGCAGAATGTGGGCGGGGCCACCCAGCCACAGAGGCGGGACCCATACTGTAATTGCGCCAGTTCTTTATTTACTTTAAGAGGCGGGCAGCTTAGCCCAGGAGGCGGAGTTTGCGTCTGTGCTCGAGCAGGCTTTGGCTTTAAGCAAGCATGTAGGGGGAGATCAATGTGGGCGGGGTCTTACCCTTTAGTCCCGCCCCGTCCAACTCCGCCCCTCTGTCTTTCTCTCTGTCGAACAGTTTGGGTCTAAACGCTGAATCTTTCTCTTTACCTTTCGATCCCTTCGGACGGCCTGCCGCCTTCTTCTTCGACTTCCCGTCTCCCTTCACCCCCAACAACGGGTGCACCTCTGAGACACACAAACGGACAGACAGACAGAGAGAGAGATTAATTAAAAATTTTAATTGCTTTTGAAAGTCGCTCTGGGTAAGAGTGTCTGCCAAATTAACTTTAATTCAGTATTAATTACAAACCATCATCAAGAATACAACAAGACAGAGAGGAAGACACAGAGGAGAGAGAGAAAGAGAGAGACAGATAGTGAGAGAGAGGAGAGAGAGAGAGGAGAGAGTGAGAGAGAGAGAGAGAGAAAGGGAGAGACAGATAGTGAGAGAGAGGAGAGAGTGAGAGAGAGAGAGGAGAGAGAGAGAGAGAGAGATAGTGAGAGAGAGAGGAGGAAGTGAGTGAGAGAGATAGTGAGAGAGAGGAGGAAGTGAGTGAGAGAGAGAGAGAGAGAGAGAGAGACAGATAGTGAGAGAGAGGAGAGAGAGAGAGAGAGGAGAGAGAGAGAGAGAGAGGAGAGAGACAGATAGTGAGAGAGAGAGGAGAGAGAGACAGATAGTGAGAGAGAGAGAGGAGAGAGAGACAGATAGTGAGAGAGAGAGAGAGAGAGGAGAGAGATAGATAGTGAGAGAGAGGAGAGAGAGAGAGAGGAGAGAGACAGATAGAGAGAGAGAGGAAAGAGAGACAGATAGTGAGAGAGACAGATAGAGAGAGAGAGGAGAGAGAGACAGATAGTGAGAGAGAGAGAGAGAGGAGAGAGAGACAGATAGTGAGAGAGAGAGAGAGAGAGGAGAGAGAGAGACAGATAGTGAGAGAGAGAGAGAGGAGAGAGAGAGAGGAGAGAGTGAGAGAGAGGAGAGAGAGAGAGGAGAGAGTGAGAGAGAGGAGAGAGAGAGAGAGAGGAGAGAGACAGATAGAGAGAGAGAGGAGAGAGAGACAGATAGTGAGAGAGAGAGAGAGAGGAGAGAGAGACAGATAGTGTGAGAGAGAGAGAGACAGATAGTGAGAGAGAGAGAGAGAGGAGAGAGACAGATAGTGAGAGAGAGAGAGAGAGAGAAGAGAGAGACAGATAGAGAGAGAGAGGAGAGAGAGAGAGGAGAGAGTGAGAGAGAGGAGAGAGAGAGAGAGAGACAGATAGTGAGAGAGAGGAAAGAGAGACAGATAGTGAGAGAGAGAGAGAGAGGAGAGAGAGAGAGGAGAGAGTGAGAGAGAGGAGAGAGAGAGAGAGAGACAGAGAGTGTGAGAGAGAGAGACAGATAGTGAGAGAGAGAGAGAGAGGAGAGAGAGACAGATAGTGAGAGAGAGAGAGAGAGAGAAGAGAGAGACAGATAGAGAGAGAGGAGAGAGAGAGAGGAGAGAGTGAGAGAGAGGAGAGAGAGAGAGAGAGACAGATAGTGAGAGAGAGGAAAGAGAGACAGATAGTGAGAGAGAGAGAGAGAGGAGAGAGAGAGAGGAGAGAGAGAGAGGAGAGAGAGAGAGAGAGAGACAGATAGTGTGAGAGAGAGAGAGAGAGAGAGAGAGAGAGAGAGAGGAGAGAGAGACAGATAGTGAGAGAGAGAGAGAGAGAGAGAGAGGAGAGAGAGACAGATAGTGAGAGAGAGAGAGAGAGGAGAGAGAGACAGATAGAGAGAGAGGAGAGAGAGAGAGGAGAGAGTGAGAGAGAGAGAGAGGAGAGAGACAGATAGAGAGAGAGAGGAGAGAGAGACAGATAGTGAGAGAGAGAGAGAGGAGAGAGAGACAGATAGAGAGAGAGAGAGAGAGAGGAGAGAGACAGATAGTGAGAGAGAGAGAGAGAGAGAGAGAGAGAGAGAGAGAGAGAGAGAGGAGAGAGAGACAGATAGTGAGAGAGAGAGAGAGAGAGACAGATAGTGAGAGAGAGAGAGAGAGAGACAGATAGTGAGAGAGAGAGAGAGAGAGAGAGAGAGAGGAGAGAGAGACAGATAGTGAGAGAGAGAGAGAGAGAGAGAGAGAGGAGAGAGAGAGAGAGAGAGAGAGAGAGAGAGAGAGAGAGAGAGAGAGAGACACAGATAGTGAGAGAGAGAGAGAGAGAGAGAGAGACGCTCGCACCATCACTGGGGACGCCCTGCAGTTCAATGGTTGTAGTTCGAGCTTTCTTTTTGGGCGGAGCTCCGTCTGCAGACGGCTGTCTCTGTTTCTTATCTGAGGAGGTGTTGTGGGTGGAGCCATCGTCAGGGGTGGAGCCTTGTCCATCAGGAGGCGGGCCGAATGGGTTCTCCTCAGGGTCTTCCACCTCAGGAGCGATGGGTAAATACAGCAGTGCCTTATAGTCCTCCAGTTCCTCATCACTAACACACACACACACACACACACACACACACACACACACACACATGTCATGGTCACAGTGTTGCTGTTTTTATTAGCACAAACATGTCCAGTAAAGACAGACGAGATATTTTGGGAGCACAAGTCAAGGGATTATTATTGGTGGTAATGTAATTATTACTGTAATTGTTATTGTTATTATTATTATTATTATTATTATTATAAAGGCAGTTTAAGTGTTTGATCTCTCGTGTAAATGTCAATCACCTGCATCCTTCTTGTATCATCACTAATACTGACCTGCTACAAAAAGCTGGTATTGGATCAACAGAGGTCACGTCCACTTCCTCATCCTCAGCAGCATTGGCTCCTAACACACACACACACACACACACACACACACACACACACGCGTTATTCGTGCTTTAAATGATCAAGTTTATTTCATCCTTACTGTTATGTGATCCGTGTGTTCTGTAAAGAGAGCAGAAGAGTATAGTAGTGTGCACTGTGTGTGTTTGTGTGTGTGTGTGTGTGTGTGTGTGTGTGTGTGTGTATAACCTGTCTGTTCTGGTTCACTCTTGTCCTCGTCCTCGATGTCAAACTCAGACTCTCTCTCCTCGTACTCCACGTTCTCGTCCAGCTCTTTGAAATCCGGGGCGAAGGCGCTCCAGTTCTCCTATAGAACCCGAGAGAACCCAGAGTACGGTCCGGTCAAACAGAGTGCACACAGGGAGAGCAGACACACACACACTCTGGACTGAGCTTTTACTCACCACTTGGTTTTGGGCCCAGATTGAGACCACACCGCTGGAGATGGAGGCAATTATTGGCCGCACAGGATGCCACTGTACACACACACACACACACACACACACAAATAATCGTTTGGCTCCTACAAACAGAAATGATATAACTGTTCCCGTTTCTCCACTGTTATGGTTCTATGTGAGGATCTGAAGAACGTTCCGGTCGGGCGCGCTCAGTTTAGCTTCCTAGACTGTCAGGACGAATGGACCAGCAGGACAGACCACAGTGTGTGTGTGTGTGTGTGTGTGTGTGTGTGTGTGTGTCTCACCGCTACATCCAGCAGCAGCTCTCCTCGTGTGCCGTGGAGGATCTTCACCAGGTTCCCGATGCTTTTCTCCCAGATGTAGAGCGCGTGCTGTCGAGCCGAGCCTGCCACGATGTACTCACCATCGCCTGAGAAACAACACCGCTTCCATGGAGTCCTGAAACACACACACACACACACACACACACACACACAAATCGTTACACAAATGTCCTCAGTGCTCAACTCATCACCCAGTCACAGACATGTTGTTGTAGTTCCCTGTAGGTCCACTAGGGGTCCAAAGTCCACACACACCAACACTGTCCACATAGTTATGGACCTCACTAAGTGTGTGTGTGAGAGAGAGAGAGAAAGAGAGATAGAAAGAGAGAGAGAGAGAGAGAGAGAGAGAGAGACCTGTTGACAAGGTCCTGTAGTTTCTGCATAGGTTCTGGTTCTCCGTCCCTCCCGCAGGTGAGAATCTCTAGGCCATCGTACACTCTGATAATACGATCGGCTGTGTTAATCAGGAAACAACTAGAGAGAGAGAGAGAGACACACACACACACACCAGGACACACTCTAGGGTTAGTGTCTGTGAGTTAAAGCATTTCATCAATCATTTTCTTACATTTCATTCACATTCCATAATTTTCTTTTTTATTCTGTAAATCTGCTTTGCAAAAATTAACAATGTTAAAAACTGACATGTAAATAAAATTTTATTTTATTTAATTGAAAGGTGTATTGAGACAATAGGGTGTGTGTGTGTGTGTGTGTGTGTGGGCTAACCTGCCCTTGCGTGCAAACTCGATGGACTTGATTGCAGTGGAGTTGCTGGTGCCTGTGGTCACTCTGAACGACGCCACCAGTTCCTGAGTGCTCGTCTCCAACACCAGAATCTGTCACCACAGAGAGACGTGTGTGTGTGTGTGTGAAGGAGAATACGTAATAACCTGAGCATGGTGCACACTAAGTGTGTTCCCCGTGCGCTCCCCGTGCTCTCCCCGTGCGCTCTGACCTTGCCCTTGGCGTTTCCTGTGTAAATATAGTCTCCCTTCCTGTCGAATGATGCCACCACGTTCAGGTCCGAGTCGTCGTCCACCGGCAGGACCACATGTTTGGAGTCTAAAAGCGTGAGGAGCACTGGTGCTGACTTCATTGGACACACCAGCACCTTGTCTCTAACACACACACACACACACACACACACACTATAAGTTTCCATCACCTGTTAAAGAATGATGATTGGCAGATCAGACAGGAAATGGGCGGTACTTACGCATCTCTGGGGTGGTACTGCAGCTTGAGGATGGGGGAGGGGAAGGTGAACCTTTCATCACAGTCTCCGGTCAGAACGTCCCACTGAGACACCATGTTATCTGTGGACGCGCTGACCAGCTTGTGTCCATCTCGACTCCAACTGTTCAAGACACACACACACACTCATTATTTAATTAAAAAGTAAGCTTAAATCCACGCAACCAGAGACAGACGCGGTGGGTGTGTGTGTGTGTTCTGACCAGAGCGAGCAGACAGGGTGGATGTGTGCGCTGATGATCTTGGCGATGCCTCGTGTGAGGAAGTCCCAGATGACGATGCGTCCGTCGTTACAGCCGACAGCGAGCAGCGTCCCCCAGCGGTTAAACGTGCACGTCAGAGCCATGCTGATGCAGTCAAGCGTACCGTCCGCTTCCTATCTCACACACACACACACACACACACACACACACACACACACACAGATTACCACAAGAGAGAGACTGGGGCGTCCTGACCGGAGAGTGTGATCGGGGTGGTGGGGGGTGGGGGGGTGTAGACGACGACACACTTTCCTCTCCTCCTTACCTCGGGGTAGTTCTGCCCGAATGACTCTGTAACACACACACACACACACACCATAAGACAGGATAATAAAAACAGTAAAACATGACATCATGAAGTAATGTGTGATGACGATGAGGGGGCGGGGTTTAGTCTGAGGAGATTCAGGTAGTTTATGAGCTGAGCTCTGCTACAGGATTATTTACTGAATAAAATTACTGAACACGGACACACTTTAGTGCTCGGCTAAATATTTATCAATCTATTAATAATAAACCTATAATTTATATTTAATATCATTTAAATACAAACTGCCCATGTTTACAAACAACAAGATAAACGTAGCTTAAAAACATATTGCCCCCACCCGCATTCCGACAAATCCCGCCCCCTCTTCAAGGATTGGCTACTACTGTTCCCGCCCCTGAATTGGAATTGGCTGATTCCTGACATCTGTTTGGGAATCGGCGCGCTAAGCCATGGACCCAGCCAATGAGAATGCAGAAGGCGTGGTCTGCCGGAATCCGGGTGTGGGGGAAAGCTAACACTGTGCTATTGCTAGGTTAGCTCGGTTAGCTAACGCGCGTTCAAACACTATGTGGAAAGAGAAATGCAGCGCGAGGCACACTTACCGAGCAACTCAAGGTTCATGGTTGTTTTTATCTGCAGACACACCAGCAAAGTGAACAGAGGTGCAGTTAACTGTCACACGGTAGCGGAGAGATGGAGATTCACTAACAGGTAAAAAAAAAAAAAATCATTCAAAATGGTCGGAGGCGATCGCGCGACTGGCGCGCGACTTCAGCAAAGGACCCCAAACCAGGGTGTCTGTGGAAAGTGCCTGAACACAAAAGCGGCCAGGACGTTCATCTCCTTCAGGACGTTCATCTGTTCATACAGTCCCGAGCAAAAGTTTAAGACCACTTGAAAAATGGCAAAAAAAAAAAAAATTCATATTTTGCATGTTTGGATCATAACAAGGTTCCAAGTAGAGCTTCAACATGCGACTAGAAGAAATGGGAGTGAGACAAAACATTTTTGAGCAATTAATTGAAAATAATGATTAAACTGAAACAGGCTGTTTTACAGCTAATTAAAAGTTTAGGACCACACCTGCAAAACAACCCGTAAACCAAAACAGAAATCAAACATGAACTCAGTACTGAGTAGCGTCACCGTTACTGTTGATCACTTTAAAAGGGGTTGTGGCGTGCGTGATGTAAGTCATGACGTGAGTGGGAACATTTCTCCAAGTGGTGAAGACCGACACACGAAGGGCATCTACTGTCTGGAACTCTTGTCCATTTTCCCAAACTTCCCTTGCCATCCATCCCCGAAGGTTCTCAATTAGGTTTAGATCAGGGGAACACGCAGGATGGGCTAAAAGAGTGACGTTATTCTCCTGAAGGAGTCCCTTGTCCTGCGGGCATTGTGTACTCTAGTGTTGTCCTGTTAAAAAACCCAGTCATTGCCACACAGACGAGGGCCCTCATGAGGAATGCTCCCTGCAACATCTGGACATAGCCAGCGGCCATTTGACGCCCCTGCACTTCCTGAAGCTCCATTGTTCCACTGAGGGAAAGAGCACCCCAGACCATTATGGCACCCCCTCCACTGTGGTGCGTAGAAAAACATCTCAGGTGGGATCTGCTTGTCATGCCGGTAACGATGGAAACCATCAGGACCATCAAGGTTACATTTTTCCCATTAGAGAATAAAACTTTCTTCCACCTTTGAATGTCCCATGTTTGGTGCTCTCTTGCGAAGTCCAAACGAGCAGTTCTGTGGCGTTTGAGGAGACGAGGTCTGCACCAGTAATGGCCTTAATTTGGGTCGAGGATCGTCCAGTGTCTTGACGGACAGCCAATTGGATCCACCGGCTCAGTGCTGGTGAAACTTTTTTGGGTCTTCCACTTGACTTTTTTTGCCATCAGAACGTGTGACTACCTGACAGAAAATGACGATAAATCCACATTTTGCACAGATTTGGTCTTTTAAAGGCATGTGGTCCTAAAATTTTAATTAGCTGTAAAACAGCCTGTTTCAGTTTAATCGTTATTTTCAATTAATTAATGGCTCAAAATTTTTTTTGTCTCACCCCCATTTCTTTTTGTTGCATGTTGAAGCTCTACTTGGAAGCTTGTTAAGATCCAAACATGCAAAATATGATTTTTTTGCCATTTTTCAAGTGATCTTAAACTTTTGATCGGGACTGTACAATAAAACTGTAAAGTGGGTGTGTCTGTACATTGAAGATATTTGCAAAAAACATAATTTGTGGGCATGTAAGATGAGTAATAAAAGAAGATGTTTTTTTGGGAATTTGTGTTTGTCTGTTTGTTTGTGCACACATCAGATAAAAACTACTAAAGGACTTTTAATGGGGTTTTCAGGCTGTGTTTCATCACAATCGGCCCACAGGAAGAGAAGATATGCTAATTAGAAATTTAAACAGAAAACACCCTTATATCATAAAAAAAACATCAAGCTTGAAAAATTATTAGTTCATCTCATAATTCAACAGATAGGGCTTTGAATTTTAAAAACACACTTAGGAGCGTACAATTAAATGCAATTGGAAAAAGTTGCAGGCACATCTACTTAAGAAATACCATTTAATACAAAGAAAACATCCCCGGACAACAATCAGATCACTCATTCAGTCACTGCTTGCAATCTTGGGGTAACTGGACAATTATCTCTCATTTTCCCCATATATCGCTAACCTTACTTGTTCTTGTCGTTTTCTTCTTTACAACATCAGAAGAAACCTCCCATTTCTCCCATTTTCGCCACTGGCTTCCTGTAGCTGCTGCATCAAATTCAAAACCCTGATGCTCGTCTACAAAGTTAGAAACAGCTGACTTTCACAAACACACTTAAAAGGAAACACTACCTCATCGGAAAAATTAACAAGAAACATCTCTGACACTCGAGCGCGTGCACACACTAACGGACTTACTTCTGTGGAGTAAACGTAAATCAAATTAACCTACACTCTACAATCACATAATCAAGACAGAGCTGTGTTTCTGCTAGAGTATGTGTGTGTGTGTGTGTGGGAAGGGGCATGCTTTCCAATGATGAGCGCGCACACACACACACACAAAATGGTTCTTTAACCTGTCTAATGAGACTTGCTTCTGCTTCACACGCCCGCACACGCGTGTGTTATAATAAACAGTACACGGATGTTGATTATGTTGACCAGTAAGAGACCAGCAGGGGAGACGATTACCCACAATTCTGCAGCGCAAGATGAAAAAAAACGTCGGTTCAGTTGTGAACATGTGACGCTGTGTCAAAACAAGAAGCGCATGCGTTATACATAATACTCAGTACTCGTTTTCCAAGTCAAAATTTATTAAAAATCTTCGGCTCGTCTTGCGGAACACTCGCAAACTGCGTTACTCACAATCCGAGGTTTCACTGTACTTGGGTTGCTCTGGGTGCTCCGGTTTCCTCCCACAGTCCAAACATATGCATTCTATGCAAAACATGTTCCCAAATTGCCTGTAGTGTGTGTGTGCCCTGTGATTGGATTGGCACCCTGTCCAGAGTGTACCCTGCCTGTAAGTCTCCTGGGATAGACGTGTGTCAACTCCAAGCAATTTATATTTAAATTTATATTTCTTTAATCTGATTTTATTACTCTGATTAGAGACACCGGCGTAGCTGTTCATCCAGATACTGATCTAATCTGATGTGTGTTTACACACTCGAGTCTTTAATTAGATAAATCCTTTTCTGACCTGCACAGACTGGTTCTTTTGGGTGTTTAATCTGCAAGAAGTATAACAGAAGACGATGTGTTTTTCTCCAGCTAAGAGGTCATTTTAGGCTTCCCCATCTTCTCCAACAAACCACGCCTCCTGTGTTACGATTCATTCAGAGAATTCTTGAGAAGCTTTACGATCTAATCAAAGCTCCTTCCCCAGTCAAAGACACAGTGGATCAAAGAAAACACAGAAGAGAAAAAAACGAGAGAGATCAGGAATAAGATTAAACTCCCACACACACACGCACACACACACACGGATCGGGCCGGGTCACACTGCTTCCATGGAGGTGTTCACATGAGGCAGTTTATGCAGAATTTTATTTTAAAACACACACATACACACATTGTTGTAAAAGCAGAGAAACATTATAAC